>NC_080546.1:28331019-28631019 GCF_028640845.1 Ahaetulla prasina | reverse complement strand
AATGGTATTTGACTCCAGTAAGATTGTCACAAATGGATAAAAAAATTAGTAAAAAATGTTGGAGATGTGAGATGGAATTGGGGTCTTATGAACATATGTGGTATAATTGTGATAAGGTTAAAAAGTTTTGGCAACAATTGGAGAAAATGATATTTGAAATGATGGGGAAAATAATAACATTGAGAGTGGAAACTATATTATTGTTGGTAATTAAGGAAATAGAATTAACAAAATATGAAAAAGAATTGATTAGAATTATGATTATAATAGGTAGAATTATAATAGCTAGATATTGGAAACTAGATGTGATTTTTAGAATAGAAGAGTGGAATTCTGAAATGTGGAAATTAGCTTTAAATGATAAAATGACATGTGATATTAAAATTAGAAGTGGTGTGTATAAAGAAGATATTTTCTGGAAGACTTGGAAACCATTTGTGGACTTTGCGCTTGGAACATTGGACGCTTCAGTACCTGTACCTCGAGAACGTGGATTTTGGCAATCATGAGGATATATCCGAAGACCCAAATCTTCCTTTTATGTATAGCACAAGGGTGTAATAATGTATTTTTTTTTTGTTTGTTTGTTGTAAAAAAAGTAATAAAAAAAATAATAATAATATAAGAAGCAGATTATTCTGTCTGCAATCCTTTTCCTTAAAGTAATACCATTAGGATGTGTTTTTCCCCTGTAGATGGCACTCCTTAGCTAAATAGAAACTTTAATCTAGTAGTCTATCTAATGGTTTGCATTAGATCTTTCAGTATCAAGCAAATGCCAAATGGCCAAATGTAATTAGCTGAAGTGAGCTGATTGAGAACACTGGAAGTTATACTCCCAAAATATCTAAAAGTTGTGTCATAGAACCATTTTCCAGGATTCCAAGCTAAGTAGGATCCAGGTTGAGTTCTGAAAATCAGAAGGCCCCCTATGGTAAAATACCATTTCGGAGAACACTTTCCCCATCAAGCTGTTGCCAAATGCAGCTAGGAATGTCCAGCTGTGGCATGAAGAGCAAAGCCAGCATATGCTACGGAGCAGCTGCTGCACACACAAATAGCCTCCACTGACGGCTGTATCATATAAACTACACGATACCCACACAGGTCTCGTCGGCATATTTAGAAAATAAGAATGCAGATAGCTCCATTCTTGTGTTTTGTTTAGAAGTGTGTACCTATTTGGCTATGAACAAGTGAAAGATAGATATAAGGTGCTAGAGCAGGGGGGTCAAGCTCGAATTCATTGAGGGCCGCGTCAGGGTTGTGTTTGACCTCCGGGGGCTGGGGTGGGCATGGCCAGGATGGGCATGACCAGCTCAACGTAACTCGTGTCAGGGGCGCCTGTGAGGGCTTGCATGTGGCTCTCCTGGGCTCCGTTTTTGCTGGCAGAGAGTTGTAGGAGGCCATAGCAGCCGAAAACAGAGCTCGGGAGTCCAATTTCACTGGCAGAAGTACTGCGGGCCAGTCCCCCGCTGTTTCCAGGGTAGTCCCACAGGTCAGATCTAAATATCCTATAGGCCGGATCCGGCCCCCGGGCCTTCAGTTTGACAACCCTGTGCTAGAGAATGCCTTAGGGATATTAAAGGTGCTAGAAATTATCCTCCTAATTTGGTTTCTGATCATTGTTTTGGGATGGAGAAGTGACCATGGCAGCTGTTTTTTGGCAATAGTTGCAACTTGCTCTGTAGATTCATATCATTCCAAAAGGCTGCATTTCTGAAAAACGCCAGTTGTAGTATTTAGTAGACTTCCAGTATATATTCCTTTTCACATAATACATTATGCATAGTATATAACTATAGGATCTTGAGTGGAATGAATATCAATACTATATTAATTTAATCAGTTTATGCCAATCCATTTGTACAAACAAATATGAGTGTTTCTTTTGCAAGACCATTAGTTTGGTTAGACATATTGAGATTTGAATTGAACATCATAAAACTAATTTTATACAATATATATTTTGTTTGCAGTTTACAATGCCATTAGTTTTGAATTAAGCTAATTAATTAATTAATTAATTAATTAAGGGGCGTGCATAAGAGCACAAATGTGCCTACCATTCCTGTCCTATTGTTCCCTTCATTATATCCAATTAATATAGTTGATGCATAATTTTAATTATATATATATATATATATTTTCTTCAAGATATGCTGTTTTATCTATGACATTTGTTTGTGTATACTGTTGTGACAAAATATATATATATATAAAGTTAGGAGCAATGTGTACAGTTTCAACATTAATAGATGTTTCAGCTGCATTATTTTTGAAATATTTTCACAAACTGCTTCTCTAGAACAGCTGGCTGGGGAATTCTGGGAGTTGAAGTCCTCCAGGCTTAAAGTTGCCAAGGTTGGAGACCCCTCCTCTAGAACAATATTCCGAAATAATTTTACATAGAAAGCTTTGTTGTAGGAGATCAGATGATTGGTGCATGAGAAATCATTTCAGGATAAACTTCCAATACCAACATTTTAAATATATGTTTCAGAAATCAACGGAATTCATATGCTACACTACATTATGTTAATTTAATTGTGGCTTATTGAATAAAATGTTATTGGTTTAGTGAACTGGATTTATATATTGTTTTAAGTTATAAGCCAGATCTATAAACCTTAATAGGTAAGTTCCTACAACATGTTACGTAAAACAATTATTTATGATATTGCTTAGCACAATGTGGAAATCCTGCCACTGAAAGGGAAGAGTGTATTCATTTACAGGTAGTCCTCGGCTTACAAACAGTTCTCTTAGTGACAGTTCAAAGTTACAACGGCACTGAAAAAAGTGGCTTACGACCAGAGGTGGGTTTCAGCAAGTTCTGACCAGTTCTGGAGAACCGGTAGTGGAAATTCTGAGTAGTTCGGAGAACCGGTAGCAAAATTCTGACTGACCCCACCCCCATCTATTCTCTGCCTTCCAATTCCCAGATGATTGGGAGGAAGTGGGGATTTTGCAGTCTCCTTCCCCTAGAGTGGGGAGGGAATGGAGATTTTACAATATCCTTCCCTTGCCTCGCCCACCAAGCCACACCCACCAAGCCATGCCACGCCCACTAAGCCAAGCAAATGTCTAAAAAAAGATTGCAAATATTTACAGATGGAAAGATGTAACACTGCCTTCTAGGGAGGAATTGTTGCAGTGGTGGAATTGTTGCAGTGGGTGTGGCTTGGTGGGCATGGCATGGCTTGGTGGGCGTGGCAGGGGAAGGATACTAGAAAATCTCCATTTCCTCCCAATCAGCTGGGACTCAGAAAGCAGAGAACAGATGGGGGCGGAGTCAATCAGAGATGGTATTTACCAGTTCTCTGAACTACTTAAAATTTCCGCTACCGGTTCTCCAAACTATTCAAAATTTCCACTACCCATTCTCCAGAACTGATCAGAACCTGCTGAAATCCACCTTTGAATTGTTGGTGAAATTGGCAGATCTTATTGAATTGGACAAACAAACTTCTTTGATTAGCGAAAAGACACTATCTACATTTACTGGTAACTAGAAATCTCTTATGGATTCTATGCACAAAAATGAAAAAAAAAATAAACTTGCAATTTATAGTTTTAAGGATTAGACAAGATAGATTATAGAAAGAAGAGTATTAAGATATAATCTTAGAGAAATTAAAATATACATATAAGTGCTGCAAAGAATATCAGAACCAATTATTATTTTCTGTCCTTTCTATTTCTCTTTTTTCTTTCACTGCACTTTTTGTTTTTTCTATAATTTATTTCTTTTTTTCTTTTCTTCTCTACTTTGTGTGAGTTGTACCTTCCTTTTAAAAAAGTTTTAATAAAAATTACACATAAAAAAGGATTGCCACTTCCCACCCACCCCTAAATTCAGAACCATTCTTGGACCCTGAATGGCACCACAGAACTCTCACTTCAAAAGCCAGCAGCTAGAACCAGGACCAAAAAAACCCCGTATTTCAGTTTATTTCCTTCTGTTTGCATTTAAAATTGATTAATATTTATCACACTTAATATTAGGGCTGCACAAGATTGAAGAATAATCTATTCCTCTCCAGGCCACACTGAAACTCCTTGTGGACCATATTGTATTAAGGATCATTTGGTTGTTTTCCAGAAGTAAAAAATATTTAAGCAGCTCATAGTGTCCTGAACTTGACTTTCCACCCAGTGCACCTCAAGCTACTTCTAAAATGAAAGACCTACTTCTGAGATATGCCACACGGTGCTCTGGGGTAGCCTAACTCTGGGAGGAAATTAGGCACAGTCCAGATAGCTAACTGAAATTTCTGAAATGTTTCATTCCCAAATGAGTGAGCTTTGCACAACTCTAATTAATATGAGTACTCTCTAGTCACATTTTTAATAACTCTTGTTACTTTTCTCCCCTCTTGTTGCGTACATCTTTATTACATGGTTACAAAATCTGAAGGTCTCTAAAGACCTCAGTCAAGAGTTTGGAGCATCGCATGGAATTTAGGGCACGGAGTTATGCAGCTCTGATCTAAAAGCATTTATAACTTATTTCCCAGTGGACAGCTCTGTTATATTGATAACTTGAGATCTGACTTGGTTGTACAGTTGAGAAGAAATTAATCTAGTTTCAGTGGAGGTTTTTTCTCAACAGAGGGCAGTAGAGGATGAAAAAAGTTAACAAAATCTTCAGTCCTGAATTATTTTGCTTTTGGTCTTTGATACTAAAGTACAAGTTTTCTTTTAATAGTAAACAGAGAGTACACTTTCACGCAAGAAACTGTCCACAACCTAAAGTGTTACCTTTTGCCCTCTTACAATTACCAAGCATTTCAATTCATAATTACATGGTGGCAGTGGTGGGATTCAAGTAATTTAACAACCGGTTCTCTGCCTTAATGATTTCTTCCAACAACCAGTTTGCCAAACTGCTCAGAAAGTTAACAACCGGTTCTCCCGAAGTGGTGCGAACTGGCTGAATCCCACCACTGCATGGTGGTATATGCAGAGCAGAAAAGGAAAGTCGGGGATAAAGTTAGGAATGGTGACAGATATTAAATATCTCTATGATTCTATGACTTCCATGAAGAACTGTTATGCTGTCAGCAACCAGATGGCATTTAGAGCTAATCCATGGGTGTTAGCAGGTACTGCACTCAAAGAAGTAGGAATAGCGGCAATAAGATAAAGTAATTACCACCATAGCTTTGTAATCATAAATACTTTTTTGTGTAGCACTCCAGATACTTTCAGATTTGGTGGCTGCTATAGTGTTACCGGAAGAGCCATATAAATATATCAGGTAATCAGTAAATTTCTTTGTTTACTGCAAGCCTCAAAACTTGTTGTGCAGTTGCTCAATCCCAGTTGCCTGAAGCAACCATCAATGGTTCTTATCTTCATTGCCAGATCACATTAGTACAGTGGTAGAAAACGGTGGCAAAAATCATTTTCTTTTCAATGAAACTGATAATGGCATAGGAGCCTTTTGGAAAAGGGAGGCTAGATACGATCTTTGTAGTTCCTAATCTAATGCCGATACCTCCCATCTATCTTTCCCTCAGATCAGAATCCTATGTGTCCTTGTGCACTTCGGCCAAGAATTAACCAATTTTGCAATGGGCTGTAATGAGAAGCTATGTCTTGGCAAATCTTGCAAAGTCTTTTACTCAAATTTACATCACTTATTGAGATGGGCGGCTATAGAAATCAAACAAATAAGTTGTTAAATGAAATATGAGATGAAATATAAAGTAAACCTTTGCACTTCATTTTGTAGAAAGAGAATAGATGATTATTCTATTCATCAGAATAAATTTTGTATGTACAAAATCTCAGGTTCAATTCCCAGATTTCGGTTTCACGAAAGCAAAGAATGGAAGGAGATAATATGGAGACACCAGGCCTTTTAAAACCTGTGAATGGCCCTGGTTAAGATGTTCATTTGATCATACACTAACACATAACACACATCCCACTTTCTTTCTTCATGAATCCAAAGTCAGTGTCATTTTTTTGTACCTTTCCCCTCCCCCCCGCCCATTGAAATTACAAGCACAGTAACTGGGAGTATATACGGAAAGCTGATGTAGGCATTGTATTTTTATTGCTTTGAATGAAAAATATTGATCTCTCTATTTCAAATAATGAATGACAATTTAGGTGGGACCAAGGGTAATTGCTTCTCTCCTATCCCACCCTTTAGAAAGATCTGCTGAATTTACTAGTGATGTTTTAGAGTACAAATTCTTTGACAATTCATCAAACCTCCTTACGCAGTATAAAAAATGTCTAACTCATGAAAAACAAGATTATCAGTAACTGTTAATTGTGGTGACTATAAATCATTTCTAAGACTAAAGGTTACAATATCTGAATAGTTTTTGTTAGGAAATAACAATCGGAGGTCTGGTTGGCCATCATAAAATCAAACGGTTGGAGTAAATTAATATTTGGAATGATCCAGCTGGGTTTTTCCCCCTGTTCTTAATATGCCATGCATATCTCCAGATATGAATAGGCAGATACTCACAAGAACAAAGCAGAAAATCTTCCAATTTGAATGAAGCCTATCATAACCTACTGCAAGCCAGAGGCTTTATGTTTAGCCTAGTATTGCAGTGTGTTTTGACAAATGACCTCTTCTTTTATATAAACATTGTGAGCCAACTTTGCTGGCCTCCAAATGACCAGATTTCCTAAAGACCAATGCAAACATCTGCCGATAGCTAACTATTCACTGAATGTATTATCAAGTCACCATGGCACATTTCTTCAAAGCTACAGAGAGCTCCTCTAGTGATGCTGCCTACCAAGCTCTTGGGTTCCAGCTTCAAGCATTTGCCCTCTTGTAGACATATCAGCATAACCAGCTCCATAGCATATTCTCTCAGGAGGCTATGAGGCTGATTGGGACACTAAATAATTAGCTTTACTGCCGTTGGCTACAGAAATTACTATGAATTTTTAAGCACAGCAAGTGATTGAAGAAGTTTCGGTTTGCTTTCCTCCCGCCTATTTGCAATCCTTCATTTGAAAAGGTAGATTATGCCTAAAGCAACTCGACATGCAGGTGGGAAGACATGTAAGACACAAAAAAAGTCTGAACAAAAATGCATTACCTAGAATTCAGAACTGAAGAAGCCAATATGTCTGCAGGAGGGAGGACATGATGTATATATGGGAGATGCCAGATTAAAAACATTTTCAAAAAGGTTTACCTACTTATGCACTCTTGGGTCTTTCAATTCAAAGATCGCACCCAAGGCAGTTTGTTTCTAGGGGAGATAAATTTGAAGGGGAGATTATGAATACAGAAACTTAGCTGTGGCAGATTTATCTTTTATTTAAAAATGCTTTAAAACGTAAGATTTAATGTTAGTCAGAAGCATCATGTTGATAGCTTTAGAAAGTAAAAATTTATCTACATTTCCACAAAAATATTTTCAACTAATCAATATTTGTTTCATGTATCATTCAGTTCTAACCAGGGGTGAAATCCTACTGGTTCGGACCGGTTCAGGCGAACTACTAGGGATTATGGGCATCAGTTCTCCAAATCGGTAGTAATTATCCCTTCTTGGCCCCACCCATGCCTGCCTGTTCACCTCTTCCAGCCGCTCGATATTCCATAGAATTCAATGTTAACTGCAGCAGAGAGAATACTAACTTTTCTCCCTCCATTCACAGGAGCTGCAGCCTGTCCCTTTTAAGGTAATCCCCAGGGAGGGGGGTGGGAGGGGGGGAGAAGCTGGAATGGAACCATTTTTGGGAAAGGCAGGAAAATGGGGAAGGGGATTTTCCTTCCTGTCATCCATTCCTCAATCTCAGCACAGACTGAGGGAAGGATGGTAGGCAGGAATATTCCACTCCCCATTTTCCTGCCATTTGTGACAAAGAGTGGCTGGGAGGGGAGGGGCTGGTGAGGAGTCCCTTGATGTGAGTGATGTTGAGTTGGCCACGCTTACCCAGTCACATGACCTCCGCCCCCCCAATAAGCCATGGCCACAGAACCGGTAGGGGAAATTTTTTAATTTCACCCCTGGTTCTAATCAGTTTGTATTATCACCCACTTTACTTGATTGCCAATGAGTCAATAGATGTATCAGTGGAAACAAAGGCACTAACATCTACATTCCAAACCTCTGCTGTGGGGCTACCATTCCAGATGAATCCATTCCAGGATAAAAATCAGATTCTTTCTAGAATGGCTTCCTTTATTGTTTCAGATTCATGCTTTCTCATCCACACATGTAATGTTCACATGTACAGATGAGTGTTTAGTGGAATAATTTTCCCTAACAGCATAGCTATAGGAGCTGAAGGTGATGGAAACTATACTAGTTCAGTATCTCCGAGGGACAGCCAGCAATTATGACTGGGGAATTCTGGGTGCTAAAGCCCACACATTTTGGATAATCCTAATGCCATAATCTATCTAATAACTTTCATTTGGAACCAGCTTCAGTTGGACTGACATAATATAAACAATCATCTCCAAACATGGCATCCTGCAGATGGTTTGGAAATGCAATTCCCCAAATTTCTAACCAACACACTGATTAGAAATTTTCAAAGGTGGAATGCCCTCATATTTCTTTGTTATGGGAAAGGAGAAGAAAAGGAGGGTTTCCACCTGACTTGGATTTCAAATGCTTCGAACTAGATTTAAAAAGTGATTATTTGTTGCAAAGAAGACTTTCATTCTCCATCACCACCTTTAATTATAGGAGGGGTGGGGAACTATGGCCCTTTTATGACTTGTGGGCTTCAACTCCCAGAATTCCTGGGCCAGAGGGAGGCTTCTGTGCCTCATATATAGGCATTCTTAGAAAATAAAAAAAATGATGGATAATTACTCTATTTTCTTTGAGAGGCTAATTCAAGAGACCAAGGATATTTAGAGTCAGATAGGATGGTAAGGACCACCCTCAACATTGGCTTCTAATAAGCAAATATTGGATAACTGAACAATTATTCTGTGAATCACAAGCCACGACATCTTGGTAGCCATTATATGGAAGCGCTCATGTTCTCAAAATCCCAAACAGCTGTAAAAAAAGGTCATTGACTTGCAATAGCAGCTTACTTTGTTTTAGAAATATATTTAAAATGGCTAGAAGTATTAGTTTCTTCTAATATCATCCAAATAACCAAATGGATTAATGAAACTAAACATTGAGACAGAATAATTGAGTTCTATCCCTTGTTAGGTAAACTTTTCTTATTAATAGCCAAAAAATGGGATGATCTATCAAAATGCAGCTCATGGTTGACTCTTAGCAATAGAAAAGTTCCAGCAGAGTTTATTTTTTGTGCAAATAAGCTTCACTGGAGACTTACTTTACTAATTTTGTCTTTTTCCAATATGTTTTGATTGCTGCTTTGTCTCAGTTAATAATGTTGTATTGTATATTGAAAACTATAACTCTGTCCTGCTTTTCTTTCAGGTATATTCAATGTCAGATAGATGAATAGCTCCATTATCAACAACCAAAAGCACTAAAGAAGAAGAAGAAGAAAACTTTTCTGTACTTAGAGGTGTGAAATATTCCACAATAATGGATTTCTGTTGAATCCTACAGATTAGTTCTTTTTATCATAGTAGAAGGCTCCAGTGCATCTTTGCCCAGGTATCTCAGACCATAATTGCCAGACTTGCCAGCCAAATTTTCTGATTTTGGAAAGGCATTAGGTAGAAGGGTACCTGATGCCTTTCCAAAAGTAATTCTAACTAGTAATGGTTTGCAGTACAAGTCTGAAGCCCATAGACAAAAAAAAATAGAAAACAAAATTATTCTATCAATGGAAATGAGACGCACAAAGTTTTTAATTGCAGCTTTTCATTTACACAACATTGGCCAATGGACCTTCCAATTATCAGCTGAGATGAATTATTTGTCTGCCCCTTCATTTATCCTTCCAAAACTAAACAAGTTTCATCAGAACAAGGCTTTGATTTTAGTGGGAAACCTAAGAATCCTACTTGGTCTATATGTGTTAAGAGCTTCCCCTTTGATTAAATCTACTTATTAAACTTATGTGCTACCCATCTGACTTAAATTGGTTGAGTATCCATTGGTATACCCTTTCTGTATTCATGTAATTGTACAAGTTTACACTTGTACAAACAGGATAACCTAATATTTTTTCCATTTTTGTGGGGTCTTCCACATTACTGGGGTATAGCCACTCAGCCACTGCTTTAGTGATAAATACTTGTTGCAAGTGGGCTTTCTAAAATATTGCCACAGCTTCTAGCAAAATCCTTTCTCTGCTGAAAAAAACATTAATTCAAACATTATCATTTGGTGTCAGGGAACATAATTGACCTGTCTGGGTCAAGTCATGAATGGAGATACCCGCTCTTTGTCTTTATGCTTATTTTTCCCTCTGTCTCCCAGGCGAAAACTGTGGAGAAAAAAAAAATTGTGTGAATTGATCACTTGCTAAAGCGGTTTGAAATGAGTCTAGACAGGTGGTTTTCTGACTACAGGTTGTCCACACCCTTTTCAATATTTTCAGCTGTCTGTCTGCCTGTCTGCCTGTCTTTCTGTGTAATCATGATACAGTAGCTATTTGAAACTGTTTCCCTATGAAGACATGATCTTGCAATGACTTTGCAAGCATTTTTCCCCCTATGGAGGCATAATCTTGCAATGACTTTGCCAGGTGCTCTGAGTTAATAGTTTAAACACTAATCTTAGATGCTATGGATAGCCCTCCCAGTGCCATCTGAAAACTAAGTGTCCAAACTAGATTTTTGAAGAAACCATGAAAAGTTCATAGGGCAAGAATAACTGAAACCCAAAAGGACAGAGAACCTTAAATATTCAGAGCAAACATTTCTTTCTTTTTCCTTTGGAATAAGGCTTTTCCCCCATCAGAAACAGAGGTTGTGCCCTGAGCTGGGTAGCCTAAAGAAAGACACTTTGATGTGAAAGAAGATCTCTGCAAAGCACCGGATACAAATGCCTCTGTGGAAACAGAGCTTCCAGGAACAGGAAAAAACATTGCCCAAGAAGGTTTATTTATCCCTTCTCCATCATCACTCAGACAGTCTGGGTGGTTTCCTCTTGCAGGTCCATGAGCTGGAAGGACAGCTCCATGGTAATAACAGGACAAATGCTGACAAATGTCACATGTCTGACAATCTCAATCTCATGTGCAGATGTAACCTATTGGAAGAAAACCTTCCCATATGACCAGTATTTTTATTTATAACCATACAAACACTGGTTCCTCTCATGAGGCACCACTAATTTTAGGAAAGACCAGTAAAAATAAATTACTAAGTATTGTGCAATGGGTTTGGGAACTCTGTCCTATCTCCTCCTTAACCCAAGATGGGTTTTAAAAAAAACACACTTTTTGTAACAAGCCAAAACAAAAACAAGTCCTGGATAATTTTCACTGTAAAGGTATTCCATATATGAATGATAAAAGTCCTGGGGAAATAAGTCACATTTCTCTGAAGTAAAAACACCAATGTAAGCTGTAAAGTGGAGCAGTGGTGAAATGTAAAATTTGTTACTACTGGTTCTGTCTGTGTGGCTTGGTGGGTGGGTGGGTTAATGTGACTGGGTGGGCGTGGCCAACTTTTTTTTTAACTTTTAAAAGCATTTTTTCTACAACCTCTTTGGCTGAAGAGATTGTAAAAAAATGCTTTTAAAAGGCTCTGATGATCCCAGCCGAGTTGCCTGATTGTCAGAGACTTTTGTTTTCTTTTAAAAGCATTTTTTTTTTGCCTTTAAAAGAAAAAAAAGCCTCTGACGATCAGGCAACTCAGCTGGAATTGTCAGAGCCTTTTAAAAGCATTTTATCTACAATCTCTTCAGCCAAGAGCTTTTACAAGGCTCTGATGATCCCAGCCGAGTTGCCTGATTGTCAGAGACTTTTGTTTTCTTTTAAAAGCATTTTTTTTTTGCCTTTAAAAGAAAAAAAAGCCTCTGACGATCAGGCAACTCAGCTGGAATTGTCAGAGCCTTTTAAAAGCATTTTATCTACAATCTCTTCAGCCGAGAGCTTTTACAAGGCTCTGACAATCCCAGCTGAGCCACGCGATCAGAGGCTTTTTTTTTACTTTTAAAAGCATTTTTTCGGCCGAAGAAAAAATGCTTTTAAAAGTAAAAAAAAAACCACCTTTGATGATTGCGCGGCTCAGCTGGGTATGGGGGGCAAGGATTTTTGCTACCAGTTCTCCGAACCACTAGCCACCATCACTACTGGATCGGGCGATCCGGTCCAAACTGGGAGCATTTCATCCCTGAAGTGGAGGCATAATGGTTTAGCAGTTAAGACATTGAGTTTGTCAGCTGGAAAGCCAATAATCCAGGTTCAAGACCCAACTGCTGTGCAATGGGATGAGCTCTCATTACTCACCCCAGCTCCTGACAAAGTTCGAAAGCATTCAAATGCAAGTAGATAAATAGGTATAGCTTCGGCGGGAAGGTTACTGTGTTCCGTATTTTCATGCTGGTCATCAGACAATGCTGGCTTCCTTGGTGGAGAATCAGAGATGAGCACACACACCCTTGAGTCAGTCACAACTGGATAGGCGAAACCAGAGGTGAAATTCAATGTTTTTTACTACCAGTTCTGTGGGCATGGCTTGGTGGGTGTGGTGTGGCTTGCTGGGCATAGCAGGGGAAGGATACAGCAAAATCTCCATTTCCACCCCACTCCAGGGGAAGGATACTGCAAAATCTCCATTCCCTCCCCACTCTGGGACCAGCCAGAGGTGGTATTTGCTGGTTCTCCAAACTACTCAAAATTTCCACTACCGGTTCTCTGAACTATGGTACTCAAAATTTCCGCTACCGGTTCTCCAGAACCTGTCAGAACCTGCTGGATTTCAACCCTGGGGGAAATCTTTAAAATTTTTAAGCTCTAAAATGGCCATATCAAATTTACAAAACCCAGGAAAGCTCATCTACTTCCGAAATCCAGCCTCATCTCATCTGTGAAGTGATTTACCCATTTTATGATTCTTGTCCACCTGCCCCCCATGTTAAATGTGGTCCTTGTCATTAAAAATTTGCCATCTCCTGGATACATAGTATGCTCTCACACAGAGAGGGGCTTAAAATAAATCCTTAA
Source organism: Ahaetulla prasina (assembly GCF_028640845.1). Lineage (NCBI taxonomy): Eukaryota > Metazoa > Chordata > Lepidosauria > Squamata > Colubridae > Ahaetulla > Ahaetulla prasina. The sequence goes on along the minus strand of NC_080546.1, from coordinate 28,617,960 downwards.
AACATCTCTGACCACTTAAATAGCTTTGCATCTGAACCCAGCACAAATTGCCTGGCAGACAGACAACTTAAATTTGAAGGAGCAAACTATTTCACATTTTAAACAGATTTCTATCATATATTTCCTCTTAAGAGTTCATGATAAAAATCAAAGCATCTCTCCTCCTCCAATTTTATGTTCACCTTCCTTCCTTCCTTCCTCCCTCCCTCCCTCTCTCTCTCTCTCTCTCTCTCCCCCCCTCTGTCTTTCTCCTTAATTTTATTTATTTTATTTATTTATTTTATTTTGTCACAACAATATATGTAGGAATCATACAAAAGATTATATAGTATATAAACATATATGAGTAAATATAAGGAGGTATAAGCATATATATAGAAAGAAGAAAAGAAAAACAATAGGACAGGAACGGTAGGCACGTTTGTGCTCTTATGCACGCCCCTTATGGTCCTCTTAGGAATGGGGTCAGGTCAATAGTAGAAAGTTTTTGGATAAAACTTTTATGATTGTGGGAAGAGACAACAGAGTCAGGTAAAGTATTCCAAGCACTGATGATTCTGTTACAGAAGTCATATTTTCTGCAATCTAGATTAAAGCGGTTGACATTAAGTTTAAATCTATTAGTTGCTCTAGTATTATTGCAATTAAAGCTAAAGTAGTCTTTAACAGGAAGGACATTACAATAGATGATTCTGTGAGTTAAGCTTAGGTCTTGTCGAAGGCGACCGAGTTCCAAGTTTTCTAAGCCTAGGATTTCGAGTCTGTAAGGTGACTTAAGGCGACTATTGCTATTAAATGGAGTGATAACTGATTGGCCCAGTGGTGGGATTCAATTTTTTTACTATTGGTTCTGTGGATGTGGCTTGGTGGGCGTGGCAGGGGAAGGACACTGTAAAATCTTCATTCCCACCTCACTCCAGGGGAAGGATACTGTAAAATCCCCATTTTCTCCGGATCAGCTGGGCCTCGGGAGGCAGAGAGTAGATGGGGGTGGGGCCAGTCAGAGTTGATATTTACTGATTCTCTGAACTACTCAAAATTTTCGCTACTGGTTTTCCAGAACTGGTAGGAACCTGTTGAATACCACCTCTGGATTGGCCCAAAGCCACTCATACCTGAATGCTGAGTTTAACTTCATGATCCTATTCCTAAACTTAATGACTATGCTACAGTGTCACTGACATGAACTCCATTCTTTGTTTTCATTATTCTACTCGCAAAATTTTCCCAAATTGTTTTTTTTGCCAAGTCTTATGTTTATATTTTTGCTTGAGAAAACAATGGAGATTAATTTTATACACTGACCTCCCAGCATAACTAATGTAGCAGGGCTAGCGTTGGTGATAAATATTGGAAGTTGATGTCTGCAGTGACAGCAGGGAGAGACTTCTAAAAGTTTTCAGAATTGTCTATATGAGCTCTATGGTTGGGACTGCCACCATAAACTACTGATATATGAAGATGATGCTCTTAGCTGATCTTCAGGGAACAGAAATATCTTATGCTAATAGTCCCTGGGATTGGATTACTCTGGAACCTAAAAAGAAAGAGATCACATATTTTAATATTTTAAAGATGTATTCCTTTTACATGGAAAAGTAATTTGCAGCTGATGTGATAGATTTTAATGGACAGAATTTTTCCAGGGAACTGATCATTTATACTAATATCTCTCTATGAATACATATTTAGAAGCTTTTGCACAAGAATCAATACCCAGTCCTAATATCTTTCCCCCCACTCTAATACCCGCAGAGAAAACCTAAAAAGGTAATCACTGTTTTTGGAATATGTTCATGTTCATGTTTTAGTAATTTTGCTCTTTAAAGCCATTGTAATTAAAGACATTGAATGATTAAAATGTAAATTGTACTTCCTAAACATTTGAATCAACTCTTAACAAGTCAAAGGTTACTTTAAGGTTTGTATCAATGGCGGGTTTCAAATTTTTTTACTACCGGTTCGGTGGGCGTGGCTTAGTGGGCATAGCATGGCTTGGTGGGCATGGCTTGGTGGGCATGGCAGGGGAAGGATACTGTAAAATCTCCATTCCCACCCCACTCCAGGGGAAAGATACTGTAAAATCTCAATTCCCTCCTCAATCCAAGGGAAGGTTACTGCAAATCACCATTTCCTCCCAATCAGCTGGGACTTGGGAGGCTGAGAATCGATGGGGGTGGGGCCAGTCAGAATTTTTATTACCAGTTCCCCGAACTACTCAAAATTTCCACTAACAATTCTCCAGCACTGGTCAGAATCTGCTGAAACCCACCTCTGGTTTGTATCCTAAATATTCTGTTGATGTCAGTAGTGCAACATCAACATGACTATTCTTATAAATAATTCTATAGCAAAGTACGAAAGTCATAGCCAGGGCATGAAAAAATGTAAAAGGGAAGAGAAGCAAGGAGACTAAAAGGCAAATTACTATCAAATGAAGGTGTTCTCGTGCACCAATTTACTTGAATTTGATGTGCTTTCTTTTTATCTTTTTTTTTTTTATTAAGGAAGTTCTAAGTCTTACCAGCCTGCTAGGTTGCTAAACTACAGAAAGGGATGTATGTGCTCATTAATGGGTGACAGAAGATTTGCCCATAAGCTCTTATCTATAGTATTGGAAAAGATCAAGGGAACTGTAGCTATAATGGTGCTGCAGTGAGCAAGCCACAGTGATACAAATATGTAAGGTTGTATACCTATCTCTCTATACCTTTGTACCCCTAAGTAAAATTTACTTGTTGAAAGGATATTAATGAACATCTGTACACAGTATAATAGTTGGCAGCTCTTCCTAATTAGTTATATCTCCTACTTAAAAACATGAGAATATGTATTCTTCACTCATAGCAGGTGGGTTCAGGTAGTCCTTGACTTACAACCACAACTGAGCCCAAAATTTCTGTTGTTAAGCGTGACATATGTTAAGTGAGTTTTGCCCCATTTTACGATCTTTCTTGCCACGGTTGTTAACCGAATCAGTGCAGTTGTTAAGTTAGTAACGGTTATTAAGTAAATCTGACTTCTCTCTCAAAGTTGCTTGTCAGAAGGTTACAAAAGGTGACCACATGATTCCAGGATGTGGTGACTGTCATAAATATGAGTCCATTGCCAGGTGTCTGAATTTTGATCATGTCATGCAGGGAGGATGCTGCAATGGTTGTAAGTGTGAATTTTTTTTTCAATGCCATTATAAATTTCACCAGTCACTATATAAACTCTTGCAGGTCGAGGACTACCTGGCAGGGGTGGGCTGCTGGGGGTTTGCAGGAGTTGGGAGAACCTCTAGCTAAGATTCTGTGCAGTTCGGAGAACCCCCAAATCCCACTCTTTGCTAGGCCCACCCACCCTGCCCCATCCTTCCCAGAGTCCCCATGTGGGCCTGTTTTGAATGCAGGTAAGGGCAGGGTGCGTGCAGAGGCTTGGGGAGGGTGAAAAACAGGCCTACAGAAGTTTGGGAAGGCCGGAAATGGGCTTGTTTCTGGCCTCCAGAGGGCCTCTGGGGCCTGGGGAGGCCATTTTCGCCCGCCCAGAGGTTCGAAGAAAGCCTCTGGAGACCGGGGAGGGCAAAAATTCCCCCCTACTGAGGTGCAGGAGGCCAACTAGGCCACACCCACCATGGCCATGCCCACCCAGAAACCAGGCAGAGAATCCTTTGCTAAAATTTTTGAAGCCCACCCCTGCTACCTGGATATGAGATGTACTGAAATCTTGATTTACAGATCAGAATGGTGGGATTCACATATCCCCAGAGATCCAAAACTATATGATAATTTGGTGTAATATGTAAAGCTAAAAATGAAGTACCATAGCAGCTATAGAAAATGGTCCATCAACTACTCCATGTGATGATGCTCAACTCAGATGGCAATGCCTTTTTTAATGTATGAAAGTTAACAAGCTGAGGTTGCACAAATCCAGGCAACCATAGCAACAAAGAGTGTAGCCCAGATCCTGTGCTCCTTTACTCACTCCTTTACTCACACAGTAGAATGTTCAGCTAACATTTTCTGTCATTAGAGAAGTCAAAGCAGCTTTAATGTATCTGGAGTAGGGGTCTCCAACCTTGGCAACTTTAAGACTTGTGGACTTCAACTCCCAGAAATGGCTGAGGAACTCTGGGAGTTGAAGTCCACAAGTCTTAAAGTTGCCAAGGTTGAAGACCCCTGATTTGGAGAGTAGCCATAAAAGTGACTGGATACATACACAGCAGTAAGGCACATTCATTTTAACCATTTTTTGTTGAATAAGCCTTTATCACAATTCCCTCAATCGTTAATTACTATTTGCTGATATGCTGAGCTATAGAGTGAAAGTAATACATTCATACACCGAAATGCTGTATTTGCTTATAAATTGTTTAATTTAGAGTATATTTTATAACTGATGGATGGATCTCGGAATTTTGAGATATCAAATTCTATACTATATTGAATTCATTGGAACATTGGCCTTTCTTTGAGCACAGATACATCTTTTTGCACTTATAGTTCTCAACTGCATCAAATATTACAATAATAACAGAAAAAGTTTGTTTTATTTCTTGAGATCACGTGACCCGTACAGCTTGGGAAAGAGAAAATTCCTCAGTTTCTCCGTAGTATCCATTTACTTTGTTTGTTTGATAAAGGTATGCCTATGAATTCAAAAAGCTATATGCCATTGGATTGCACTTTTTTGGTGTAGCAAACATTTGTCTTTAAAAGTAAATAAGAGAATAGGCTCTTTATTTGCACATTGCAATTTACAGATGGAAGCCATGCAACCATCTGAAATAGTCCATGTTGTTTTCATTTTCTTAAAGCAAATACATTTTTTTTTTGCGGCGCTAAATTAACTTCAGCAAAGGAGCTGAACATTACAGAATAGCAGGCTCCTCTCACCACATTTTTTTTCACATGTGCTTTCATCTCTTTTGATTTTCCTCCGTGTGTTAGGTCAACCAATCTAGAAAGTGAAAAAGAAAATGAGGCTCAGAATTATACTAGTTTTGTCTCATAAATTTTGAAAACGAAATAAGAAGGCACTTGATTATGGCAATTTGAGAAATCAACAATACAGTCCCATGCATATCAACCTAGAAATTAGCTCAATTGAATACAGAGATTTACTTCAGAGTAAATATACATTGGATTGCTCTGAAAATTGCTGACTTTCATTATATTTTATTTTTTTTAAAAAAGAGAGACCCAAAGGGATTTGGAAAAGTATTAAAATGTTCTTGATTGTTCATTCCTTAATATTCAGATGTGTATATTTTAAGAAAATAGTATAGTTTCCTTAAAATACTAATAAGACCACAAAGACTCTATGAGCTTTATACACCAGGCCAATTGTCTGTTTTACTTACCATCAACATTAGCAATATGCAAGTTTATTGTTAAAAGCTGGATAGTGTTTAAACTATAGAGCGTTAATATGAGAGTTTTGGGGAAAGATACAGTCTTCTTTGATTATAAAAATAAATTATGTACTAGTCTTTTTGCATCACTGTCTTGAATATTTTATAAAGCCATGGTTCTGAATCAGCAATCATTAGTTCATAACTTGATTAAACTATATTATATTGAATTAAGGTTTCATTATATTATGAACTTTTTGTTATAAGATCAACACTGGAGTTGTTATAATAGTTCATACGGCATCATAATATCTGTACATTATTTATTATGTAAATCAAGCAAACTACAAACAGTGCAAAGTAGCACAATGTATTCCTTATGTTGGGAGTTACAATATGGAGCTACAATCAATAGGGCAAATGCATGTGGTAAAGAGCTAACAAACATCACTATGACGTGAGTTGATACCTCATTAAAAACATTTTGTTAACAGCTTCCATGTGGGAACAATGAATATAATATAAAGTAAGACACATCTCTTTATGTGCTGGATGTTTTGAAGTGGTTTATATAATGCCTAACCAAGCTTCTAATTGGTCTAAAAAATAGGAGAGGAATAGCAAAATGAGCAAAGAAGTACGAGCAAGTTATGTCGTCTTTTAAAGACAATTTGAAATGTAGGAGAAATAGAAAAATACAAGCATCAACAAGCCTTCTATCATATTTATTATGTTTACTATTATTTTATTCATAAAATTTATTGGCTGCCCATCTTACCATAGGGTAACTCTGGGCAGGTTACAGTCATAAAAACATGTCTACATATACACAATTAAAAAATAAGTAAATGAAAATCAAATCTAAGGACATGTGGAGGGCAGGGGCAGAGTGGAAGGAGTGGGATCTGTTGTTATTTGATCAGCCACCTCCACTGTGCTGTTCCCTCACTGGGGCCCCAAGTCGACTAGCAGAGTCTTTAGGCCCTTACAGAAAGGTAGGAGGGTTGGGACCAACCTCACATTGGGGGTCAAGATGTTGCAACGAGTAGGAGCAATAGCATAGAAGGCCCTCCTCATGAACCCTGCTAGCTGGAATAATCAGGCTGATGGGACCCACAGCATGCCTCCTCTGCTATCATAAGTAGGATGGGTCACCCCCAGTGGGACGAGATGGTCCCTCAAGTTATATTATTCCTTCCTTCAAGATTCATTTTTTATTATTAAAAATTTTAGGCTGCTTGAATCACAGCTATGACTGATGAATACTGCACCTCTGTAAACAAAGGATAAAGCAATAAACAATAATAATCAATATTCCAATGCACCACAAAAACAGTCTGTCATTGGCCACCTGCTGTTATCTCCATTCCAATCCCCAAAAGCTTTTTGGAACAGTCAATTCTTGATGGCTTTCCTAAAGACTTGGTTTGGGTCTAACATAACATGAGTTATATTTTTTTTTAAGCATGATATTAAAATTTTTAGGTTTTGAATGAGGTATTGCTATTCTTTTTCATCTTTTTCAAAAATCCTCTTGAAATCAGTAATCAGTACTGCAGCAAGATTAAACTGGGTTGGGAGCAGAATGAACTGTTTATAGTTACAAAGATGTGTTAATGTAATGCATGGAAAAGAAATGACTGCATCTTATATGTGTTTTAACAACAGCATTGATTAGTTAATGGATAGGCTCAGATTTTAAACCATCCTGTAGTAAGAAGATATTGAGCAAAGCTCCACTATGGACAAAGGAAGTGTTGGATTTTACATTAAGGATGTCGATCTGAGTTTTTCTAAGGCTTTCAAACTGTCCTTTCATTCTCCAGTGTATTATTAATGCTTACTCTGTCTTCAGATAAGGCATGTCTATTTTCCAAGCTTTAGAAACATTTTTATTAGATTTGTCAATTAATGAGAAGAGGAAGGAAGAAGAAGAAAAAAAAAAGGATGAGAAGAGATCATCCCTAGCAGTGGCAGTAAGGTGGATAGGTAAATATATCTATAGATATAGATATGGATCTAGATATGTATAGAAAAGACATTATTATAATGATTGGTCCATAAACCAGATCGGCAACATTCATCTTTGTCTATTATATTTCTCAATTATATCTGAATGGTAGCACAGCCTATCCCGCTGCAGTACCTTTCAAATGCATTGGAATTCACTTCCTAGAATGGTCATGCTGGCTACAGATCTAGGAGTTGAAACCTAACCATCTAGAAAAGGAAAAACTGGTTTAGTAAAAGAAGCAAAACCAGATAAATTTCCAAATTTCCACCACAAACTTAGAACAAGAGCAAGATCTGGGAAAGATTGCTATCTGCCTTGTGCAATTTTTGTTGGAAAGTGGTACTTCGAAGAGTCAGCGGGTGACAACCCTTGGCTGACTTTGATTAGGTTTAAAAGCTAAACATAGTTGATGAGAAACCATCAGGGAAGTTCAGGGCCATAGCCTAGACTAAGAAGCTAACAGAAAATGCCTGAAAGCAGTAATGATAAATGACTTCTGTACAGTTGCTAGGAAAGCTGTACAAGGGTCTGCCTGTAAGTCATCAAGGGCTGAAGTTGAATTAAAGGTGTCTACTTTACCGAAGCACTTTGAAAGAAAAGCAATTATTATTTAATTAAATGCTATAATTCTCCCGGTCAAAGTGGGTGAAAGAAATCCACTTTAGATTACCTTGTTCAGTTGATTACTATATGTGTCTTTATGTGAGGAAAAAGAGAGGTAATTTGTGGTAAAAGTCTTGACAAATGGAAGGTTGTTTGTTCTCACTTAGGACAGTGGGAAGGCAGTGCCAAATGGGAAGACAAGATGAGAAGTGCCAGATGTCAAAAAAGTGAAATTTCATGATGAATGGAAAGCTCAAGAGGTGTTGAGTTTGCTTTACTTTTATTAGCATTCCCAGCATCTCCCAGCAAGAAGACACTTCTGAGGAAGCAACAAAAGGCAGCTTGAAGGAATGATATTCTGAAATGAGGATGCAGAGAAGACATTTGGTAAATGTTTATGTATCTGTTTATTGTTGTTTTTACTACTTGTTATTGTTCCTCCTGGGAGGGAATACTTTGTTTTGTCAAGTTGGAAAACCTAATGCTAATGTGCATTAATTATGGTTGTAAGATTAGTGACTATTCTGAGGCACATTATTTAAGGACAAAATTATAGGATAGCATCAAATTTGTCAGTCAGCCAAACTGTATTTCAGTGAAAGACTGGTGAAGAAAAAAAGAATTAAGAAATTATTTAAAAGGAGGAAATACAAAACTGAAGCTAAAAGAATGATACTGAATATTATTGTCACTGTTGTACTACTTTAAACCCAAAACCCCACAACCAGAATATTATTTGTCTAAAACGAAAGTATAAAGCTAAAAACCTAAGATAAATGTTGATTAAAATAAAATAGAATGAAATGACATCTATCAATATATACTGATTTAGTATTGTTCAGAAGTTAGACAGAGTTATATTATATTGAAGTAAGGGAATTGGTCTGCTGAAATGTTATCTTGCTAGAAGAGTTTGACAATATGCAGAGAGATAGAGACTCTTTGATCAGAAAATAGAACTTGTTCATAGACAGTATCAGAGTAACTTGGCATTTTACCAGGTCAGGAAATAAAACGGCTTCTAATATCTTTATAAAAGCAGGAGTACAGTTTAATGCGGGCAAGAAATTCTATGCAACCACACCACATGCATATAATTGATCAACATATGGAAATTTGTATATATCTGGCTTCCAAAATGGCTAAAGTATTAAATCAAGCTAGCATCAAAGCTGTTCTCAATTTGAATACACTCTAAATGTATAAGATTGGCTGTTCAGGAAAACATTCCTGGGCAGTAAATCCTTCTTGACTTTCCTTTTGCAGAACAATTTGTGTTAAAATTTTTTTTAGATGTTTCATGTCCCAGAGAAAGGAGAAAAGTTCTTATGAAAGGTCATAAAAAAACAATTCATCAAGATGATATTGTTTCCACTTAAACTAGATGGAATTTTAGAACTAAAATTGTCTATTAATGTTAGGGGGAGGCAGTACTGACTATGTCTTTATCCATCTATCAATTTGTTTTCTTGTTTGTGTGTGCTAACTTTTAAGTCAAGTAGCTATAAGGATGGATGAACATCAAACCTAGGATCCTTGGAAAACTGCCTAGACTCCAATGAGCCCTCATTCACAGAATTTCCAGTATTGTGTGGACAAAAAAAAATAATCCACCAAGTAGGACACCAAAGCAGGAACTGTGTGTGACTTTAAAACTTTGACTGTCTTCCTCCAGACAGTTATGTCTGCTTCTTTTTCAAATTCCATTTTGGCATCTCTCAAATTAAATGTGGAATAAAGACAGACAATGGAAAGACACCACAACAAAAATAGCCCCAGAGTTGAGAGATGCCATAATTATTGACTAGCTAGGCTGTTGAAGGCATGAAAAATGAAGCATGCTTGGTGACTAGTATTTTACTTCAAGGAGAGGAGTAAGGAGAAGGGAAGGGAAAATACTGGTTGCCAAATAAATGAATAAAAATCAAGTTCGTTATTTTGGGGGCTCTTTAATAAGCAAAAGCAGGATAGCTATATCAAAAGTAGTGAATTGACAATAATTTCATTTCAGAAATGTCTACTTGTTGAAGTAGATATATTCAGATATGGTTCCTTTTCTTCCACAGAGAAAATAGTGCTGCGGATTTATGCTACTCTTGTCTACTTTCTTGATAGTCTGAGAGAAGTTGGTGTCAAAAAATAGAGGGGGGTAATGGGTGTGAAAGGAATTCAGGAAATCAAGTGCTAATGGAAAGAACAAATGTCCCAGGAGAGAGATGGCAGGGGTGGAGGCTGACTAGGAACCAGAGGGGAAAGGATATGTCTTTGTCTTCTGGTACTCCCAAAACACAGCAGTTTAGTTTCTTTCAAAATAATACATTGCAAAACTTCATAGATTTTATATACCTTAAAATTTTGGTAGAATCATGTCAGGGGATAAAGGGGAAAAGGATTGCCTTGACCCTGGTATACTAGGGGCAATTTCAGACTAGTAAAAGCACAGCCTGGGGATGAGAGGATGGCAAGATCATTACCTAGGTAAATGGGATTGTCAGGGCATGACTCTACCATGTAAACATCAGATGAGTACAGAGCAGAGGTGGGTTTCAGCAGGTTCTGACCAGTTCTGGAGAACCAGTAGCGGAAATTTTGAGTAGTTTGGAGAACCGGTAGTAAAAATTCTGACTGGACCCGCCCTCATCTATTCTCTGCCTCCCGAGTCCCAGCTGATTGGGAGGAAATGGGGATTTTTCAGTATCCTCCCCTCAAGAGTGGGGTGGGAATGGAGATTTTACAGTATCCTTTCTCTGCCACACCCACCAAGCCATGCCACACCCACCAAGCCACACCCACAGAACCAGTAGTAAAAGCTTTTGAAATCCACCACTGGTCCAGAACCTAGGAATGGGTGGTTAAATCTTCTGGCCTTAGAATCTCGGGTTCTAGAATCTCAATTGGTTTGATCCAATTACTGAGAAACATATATAATTATGTATTTACCTTAAACCTAACTTTTTTTTTATTTGAATTTATATCCCGCCCTTCTCTGCAGACTCAGGGCGGCTTACACTGTGTTAAGCAATAGTCTTCATCCATTTGTATATTATATACAAAGTCAACTTTTATTGCCCCCAACAATTTGGGTCCTCATTTTACCTACCTTATAAAGGATGGAAGGCTGAGTCAACCTTGAGCCTGGTGGGACTTGAATCTGCAGTAATTGCAAGCAGCTGTGTTAATAACAGACTTACTTAGTCTGCTGAGCCACCAGAGGCCCTTCTTTACACAAAACTTCTTTACACGAAATAATATTCTGCTAAGGTTCAAGAAGTCCTGGTACAGTTTATGGGGATACCACTCTGAAACTCTGCTTTTGGCTTTTAACTTCGTGCCTTGGCATAGCTTGATGCCAACCATCTTGATTTCTCAGGGTTTAGTGCTTAGTATTATCAGTTCTTGTTCTTTCTGCTATGTGAAATCAAAAACATTTGCTCTGTGAGATTGTAATAATTTTTGTTTTACATGTCCTTGCAGTTGAGAACCCAATGACTTGTTAGTTAAGTCTTAGGACCACTGTGCACATAGTCTGGTGGTGAGAGTTTATATGTATGCATAGCACATCTTACCCAGCCAAACTCTTTTTTTTAAAAAAAAGATGCCTATAGCCATAGAAAAACAATATTTCAGTACTGATGGGATACATACATCCTGTTTTAATTTTGTTATCCAGATGCCAAGTCCAAATCCAAACATGACATGGTGAAATCCAATCAACTCCAATTCTTTATCTGCTCACACCTAATGGACAGAATTCCTCCATCTCTCTCACACTTTGCGACTGTTCAATCTCTTAATTTTGGGTTTCTGTCTGGAATATATTGCTCTTTTTCTGGGAAAGTCCTGTGTTATTAAGACTCTCCTCCACAGCTTCTCCATGAGCATATTCCATCACATTAGACCACAGCTGCTCCTGCTCCTTCTTTCCCTTTTGAATTATACTTTCTAAATGTCCACATGGCTTCTCTCCTTAAGTTTGAATCTATTTCTCCTCATCCAAAATGTCATCTAATAATGTCAGCTTCTTGAGGAATGGCTCTGCTTTATTTGATCCTTAAAATTCTCCACTGAGACAAAGCAACTGAGCAAGTCTATTATTCCCAGGTAAATTGGCAGCCCATAATTGACTTGGTCATTTTTGCAATAACCAAATAATCTTACCTCAGAAGTGAGGTGAATCCCCATCCTTCTTGCCTTCTGGCTCTGCCAATTAGCACTGGAATCTAAGATTGTTATGCAACCCTGATGGCTCAAAGGTGCTCCCTCCACCTTTTAGCCTTGTTAACTTTTTAAATTTGAGTTAAATTTATGTTTTTACCAACAAAGAAATAAGGTGCGACTAATATAGATCTAGGGGATGCGGCAGCTCAGGGGCTAGGACGTTGAGCTTGTCGATCAAAAGGTCTGCAGCTCAGAGGTTCGAATCCCTAGTGCTGCTGTGTAATGGGGTGAGCTCCTGTTACTTTTCCCAGCTTCTGCCAATCTAGCAGTTTCGAAAGCACGTAAAAATGCAAGTAGAAAAAATAGTCATGACCTTTGGTGGGAAGGTAAGAGCATTCTGTGCGCCTTTGGCATTAAGTCATGCTGGCCACATGACCACGGAGACGTCTTCGGACAGCACCGGTCCTTTGGCTTTGAAACGCCCCCTAAAGTCGGCAACGCCCCCTAGAGTCGGCAACGACTAGCACGTATGTGCGAGGGGAACCTTTATCTAATATAGATCTATTTCAAGCTATTTAGCTCTCATCAGCTAGCCATACCCTTCTGGAATTCGAACCCGAGCCAATTTATGTGCCATCCCATAATTGGGTATATCAGGTTGCCCTGATAAAAAACACTTAATCTTTCACCTGGTATAGCAACAAAGGGAGGAAAGCCTGTGGCTTAGAGGTTAATGCATCTACCTAATATGCAAGTAGTCTGTGCTCAAATCCCAAAAGGGCATGGCTAGTTAATGAGAGCTATAAATAGCTTGAAATAGATATATACTAGTCTCACTTTATTTCTTTGTCATGAAAGTGACTGCCTGTGAAGGCTCCTGGATTGGGGCTGAAAGGCGAAAGTGGGAGCAGTATGCTCCATCCCTTAATTGGGTAGACCAGGTTATCCTGATAAAAAACACTTTTTAAATTTGATTTTTAAAAAACTTTTAATTTGTAAACTTATAATCTTGTTTTGAACTTTCTTTTTAATTTTGATTTTAGTTCCTTGTTTATATTATTTTATAATGATGTTTATAAACCACCCAGAGCCAGGTGAGAATGATAGTAGAAATCTGATAAATCAATAAGCAACCTTGTAGTTGTCCCAGACATAAAGGACACTGGGAGATGGTCACATCCTGATTTCTGAGATGGAGGGGCATACGGAGTCTTACAAAAATCATGGAGAGCCATTTGGGGATGAGGCCACTAGAGATGGATTCAGGTGAGCATATCCTCCCCATTCTTTTCTGCCTCTTCAGAGATGGAAGGATTAAAGAATGCTGAATTTGTCAAACTTCTTTAGAACTTCATTTCTTTAGAACTTCCAAAGAAGGGAAAGTAATTTAATGCACAATACAATTGGCTGGATTGGCTTTCCAAAGAGTCTCAAGACTACTTAGTTGGATGGCGGTGTTTGTGTGATATCTAGTTGAGTCAACTGTAAATAAATAAATAAAATAAAAATAAGCTGGACTTCATGCTGCAGAAATGCAATACAATATTTTTTCCTGGAAAAGGTAAAAACAAATTATTATTAAAACCAGAAGTGCAATTAAACAGCACCAGCACAAGGGGAGGATTTCTAAATGAACAAAGCCATATGTGCTTGCTTTACAGTCCTCCACTGGTTATTAAGGACTCTGCATGTTACATTCACACTTAACTACAACAATATACCAAGAGGGGACGTAGCTGGCAAAATATAGAAGAGAATTTTACATAAATTTTGTAGGTCAGCACAATAAAACCTTTACTTTTACTAAAGAGCAGAGATCTTCTTCTTCCAATATTCATTCCTGTTCTGCTGGCTCTGGATTTTCTCAGTGTGATAAAATAAGTTGCCCATCGGCAGAAACAAGTGATCACAGGTGGTGCTTTTCCCCCTGAAAAAGTCTGTCCCATTTCAATTTGACAAGTGCTTCTGGCATTTGAAAGGAACAAGCAAAATCCCTGTACTGAGATAATCTAGGATTAGAGAGAAGTGTTTCAAGCAGGTACCAGAGGCAGACAGAACGAATTTGGGTTAAGCCCACAGCCAATGTAACTTTTAAAGGTGTGTACAAATGGAGACACACACACAGAAGTCTGAAGCATTATCTCTGACCTTTAGTTAATATTGTATTTTCAATTCAGTGTATTCACTGGTTCTAATAAGTACAAGACAAAATATAAAACTGCCATCAACTATAATATATTATCTGTAATTATGATTTTCATATGATGAAAATCAAGAGAGTCTAGAACTGAATGGTGTGACAAACTGGATATAATTCATTTTATAAGGACTTATGCTTTTATAATTATTGGAAGAATACACAGTTATTTAAACTTAAGGATGATAATATTTTTGAGGGCATATACCAGCAAATGTAATACATCTAGAAGAATATTCTTACATTTATGTAAGAAGCTTACATAAAACAAATTATTTCTCCCTTACAAAGGATAAACTCACTCAACACAGACATATATTTTATTTTATTTATATTTATATAACTTATTTCTAAAATAAATCATATCCAGAACTATTCAGAAATATATGTCTTGGAGTATTCGGGTCTTTTCCCGTGTAAGGTTGAGAGTATTTTGGCGATGTTTCGATGAGGTCTCACTCGTCATCTTCAGGCTGGTGCTTTCAGCTTTGTGCTTGTGTGAGCAAAGCGTGGTCAGAGCTGCCGTCTCTCTATAAATACTAGTGGGGAGGTGGGGAGTGTTGCTGTAAGCGGGTTGTTTGGCTGTGTGCTACAAGCGGGTTGGTTGGCTGTGAAGGAACCAAATTAATCTCCAAAACTGAACACTACAACAAGAGATTAATTATGGAAGCCATCGAAATAGAGAAACACCCCCATAACATGAACAAACGTGATGACACCTCTCACCTACCAGACATCTGGAAACTAGCCTTAGTCAACAAACGAGTCCTAGCCACAAAAACTGACACCGGACCAAAGATAAGACGCGACACCACCACCAATCATCCTCACCAGATTCAAACCCAAACCCATCCCACAGATGAAACACAACCACCATCCAGAAGCCAGACCATGCTGGCACCACTGGCTGCTGCGCCCCCCTCCGATTGCCTCACAAGGCAAGCTGACACACACCAGGAACACATGACAAGACCTTGGACTCCAAGCCAAACCAAAACCCGGGATGCTGCATCACAGCCATCTGCTCAAGACATCACATTACAGAACTCCAGAGGCCACAACACCAAAGCTCAGGACGTTACAACACAACCTACCACCCAGGATGTTACAGCACAAGACTCAGGAGGTCACATTCCCAGAACTCAGGACATTTCCAGGAAGTCCATTACCACTACAGGAGGTCACATTCCCAGAAAGATGTTTCCAGGAAGCCCATTAACCAGATCTTTACAACACAAAAGACTAATGGGCACACAACTAGGACCACACCCACACAGGATGCTACAAAACAACCGATTAATCTTCAAACACCCACTCCATCTACCAATCAAGTTGCCAAGGGATGTTGTTATTTATTTTATTTATATTTATATAACTTATTTCTAAAATAAATCATATCCAGAACTATTCAGAAATATATGTCTTATCATATTCGGGTCTTTTCCGTGTAAGGTTGAGAGTATTTTGGCGATGTTTCGATGAGGTCTCACTCGTCATCTTCAGGCTGGTGCTTTCAGCTTTGAGCTTCTGTGGGCAAAGCGTGGTCAGAGCTGCCGTCTCTATAAATACTGGTGGGAAGGTGGGGAGTGTTGCTGTGAGCGGGTTGGTTGGCTGTGTGCTACAAGCGGGTTGGTTGGCTGTGAAGGAACCAAATTAATCTCCAAAACTGAACACTACAACAAGAGAATAATTATGGAAGCCATCGAAATAGAGAAACACCCCCACAACATGAACAAATGTGATGACACCTCTCACCTACCAGACATCTGGAAACTAGCCTTAGTCAACAAATGAGTCCCAGCCACAAAAACTGACACCGGACCAAAGATAAGACACGACACCACCACCAATCATCCTCACCAGATTCAAACCCAAACCCATCCCACAGATGAAACACAACCACCATCCAGAAGCCAGATCATGCTGGCACCACCGGCTGCTGCGCCCCCCTCCGATCGCCACACAAGGCAAGCTGACACACACCAGGAACACATGACAAGACCTTGGACTCCAAGCCAAACCAAAACCGGGATGCTGCATCACAGCCATCTGCTCAAGACATCACATTACAGAACTCCAGAGGCCACAACACCAAAGCTCAGGACGTTACAACACAACCTACCACCCAGGATGTTACAGCACAAGACTCAGGAGGTCACATTCCCAGAAAGATGTTTCCAGGAAGTCCATTACCACTACAGGAGGTCACATTCCCAGAACTCAGGACATTTCCAGGAAGCCCATTAACCAGATCTTTACAACACAAAAGACTAATGGGCACACAACTAGGACCACACACACAGAAGTCTGAAGCATTATCTCTGACCTTTAGTTAATATTGTATTTTCAATTCAGTGTATTCACTGGTTCTAATAAGTACAAGACAAAATATCAAACTGCCATCGACTATAATATATTATCTGTAATTATGATTTTCATATGATGAAAATCAAGAGAGTCTAGAACTGAATGGTGTGACAAACTGGATATAATTCATTTTATAAGGACTTATGCTTTTATAATTATTGGAAGAATACACAGTTATTTAAACTTAAGGATGATAATATTTTTGAGGGCATATGCCAACAAATGTAATACATCTAGAAGAATATTCTTACATTTATGTAAGAAGCTTACATAAAACAAATTATTTCTCCCTTACAAAGGATAAACTCACTCAACACAGACATATATTTTATTGTATTTATATTTATATAACTTATTTCTAAAATAAATCATATCCAGAACTATTCAGAAATATATGTCTTATCATATTCGGGTCTTTTCCCGTGTAAGGTTGAGAGTATCTTGGCGATGTTTCGATGAGGTCTCACTCGTCATCTTCAGGCTGGTGCTTTCGGCTTCGTGCTTGTGTGAGCAAAGCGTGGTCGGAGCTGCCGTCTCTCTATAAATACTGGTGGGGAGGTGGGGAGTGTTGCTGTAAGCGGGTTGTTTGGCTGTGTGCTACAAGCGGGTTGGTTGGCTGTGAAGGAACCAAATTAATCTCCAAAACTGAACACTACAACAAGAGAATAATTATGGAAGCCATCGAAATAGAGAAACACCCCCACAACATGAACAAATGTGATGACACCTCTCACCTACCAGACATCTGGAAACTAGCCTTAGTCAACAAATGAGTCCCAGCCACAAAAACTGACACCGGACCAAAGATAAGACACGACACCACCACCAATCATCCTCACCAGATTCAAACCCAAACCCATCCCACAGATGAAACACAACCACCATCCAGAAGCCAGATCATGCTGGCACCACCGGCTGCTGCGCCCCCCTCCGATCGCCACACAAGGCAAGCTGACACACACCAGGAACACATGACAAGACCTTGGACTCGGAGCCAAACCAAAACCCGGGATGCTGCATCACAGCCATCTGCTCAAGACATCACATCACAGAACTCCAGAGGCCACAACACCAAAGCTCAGGACGTTACAACACAACCTACCACCCAGGATGTTACAGCACAAGACTCAGGCGGTCACATTCCCAGAATTCAGGACATTTCCAGGAAGTCCATTACCACTACAGGAGGTCACATTCCCAGAAAGATGTTTCCAGGAAGCCCATTAACCAGATCTTTACAACACAAAAGACTAATGGGCACACAACTAGGACCACACCCACACAGGATGCTACAAAACAACCGATTAATCTTCAAACACCCACTCCATCTACCAATCAAGATGCAACCACACAGCCAACCAACCCGCTTACAGCAACACTCCCCACCTCTGCACCAGTATTTATAGAGAGATGGCAGCTCCGACCACGCTTTGCTCTCACTAGCACGAAGCCGAAAGCACCAGCCTGAAGATGATGAGTGAGACCTCGTCAAAATGTCACCAAGATACTCTCAACCTTACATGGGAAAAGACCCGAATATGCCGAGACCTACATACCTATACCCATGAAAACCTACGAATATGAATATATATATATATATATATATATATATATATATATATATATATATATATATATATATATATATATATATATATATATATATATATATATATATATATATATATATATTATATGTTTTCTGAGGTTTTCGCAGGTGTTTGTATGTAGGTCTTTGGTTGTCGGGTTTTCTCCAGCGTAAAATTGGAAGTGTCTTGGCTCTGAGTTGATCTGTGCTGGGTGGTGGTGACATCCTGTGTGGACCTCGTGAGTGTGGGTCTGGTGTCATTCCTTGTGTTAAGGACTCGTTTGTCAATAAGGGCAGGTTTCAAATGGCTGGTAGGCGGAGGTATCATCTCATTTGTTCATGCTGTGTGGGCGTTTTTCTATCTCAATGGCTTCTCTGATTATTCTGTTAAATTAGATTATTCTGTTAAATTAGATTATTCTGTTGTTAAAGTGTTCAGTTTTGGCGATAGTTGTGGTCTTTTTAAAGTCAATATCGTGTCCTGTGGCTTTAAGGTGTTGGACCAGGGAAGAAGTTGGTTCCTCTTTTTTGACTGAGTTCTTGTGTTCTTCAATGCGTGCACTTATTCTTCTGTTGGTTTGTCCGATGTATGTGGTGGGGCAGGTGGTGCATGGGATTTCATATACTCCTTGATTTTCTAACTCAATTTTGTCTTTGGGGTTTCTTAGGATGGTGGATATTTTTTGGTTTGTGCAGAATGCTGTCTTGATGTTATGTTTGTGGAGGATCTTGCTGATTCTGTCTGTGGTGCCTTTTATATATGGGAGGAGGGCTGTGCCGTTTTCTTGTTCTCTGTCTTGGGTTTTAGTGGGGGTTTGAACTGATTGGGTGGGAGCTTGGCTGTGCTCTGATTGGATGGGGTTTTTTTTTTTTTTGTGTGTGTGTGTGCTCTGATTGGCTGGGGGTGTGTCCTGTTTGGGTGGGGGCTTGGTTGTGCTCAAATTAGACTGAGTTGCAGGGGGATTTGAGCTGGTGAGCTGCACTGCTGCTGTTTGGCTTCGTGTTCGTGGTCGTGCTACATCTTCATAGTGGGTGTCAGTCTGCTGCATGTATGGATTGGAGGGGTTTGAAATGGCTAATGTTGCAGCTGCGGTCTGGCTTCTGGTCCTTGGTCGTGCTTCCTGATCAGTGTGGGTTTGGGTCTGCTTTCTGGGTGGATGTGTGGTGGTGACATCCTGTGTGGACCTCGTGAGTGTGGGTCTGGTGTCATTCCTTGTGTTAAGGACTCGTTTGTCAATAAGGGCAGGTTTCCAAATGGCTGGTAGGCGGGAGGTATCATCTCATTTGTTCATGCTGTGTGGGCGTTTTTCTATCTCGATGGCTTCTCTGATTATTCTGTTAAATTAGATTATTCTGTTGTTAAAGTGTTCAGTTTTGGCGATAGTTGTGGTCTTTTTAAAGTCAATATCGTGTCCTGTGGCTTTAAGGTGTTGGACCAGGGAAGAAGTTGGTTCCTCTTTTTTGACTGAGTTCTTGTGTTCTTCAATGCGTGCACTTATTCTTCTGTTGGTTTGTCCGATGTATGTGGTGGGGCAGGTGGTGCATGGGATTTCATATACTCTTTGATTTTCTAACTCAATTTTGTCTTTGGGGTTTCTTAGGATGGTGGATATTTTTTGGTTTGTGCAGAATGCTGTCTTGATGTTATGTTTGTGGAGGATCTTGCTGATTCTGTCTGTGGTGCCTTTTATATATGGGAGGAGGGCTGTGCCGTTTTCTTGTTCTCTGTCTTGGGAATTAGTGGGGGTTCTTTTGGATTAGTTTGGTAATCTTATTTCTCTGGAATCCATTGGATGTTAGTACGTTTGTGAGAGTGTGTAGTTCGGTTTTTAGGTGTTGTTCATCAGCTAAGCATTTTGTTCTAGAGATGAGTGTCTTGGCTACGGAGTTGATCTGTGCTGGGTGGTGGTGTGAGAGTGCGTGCAGATAGCGGTTTGTGTGTGTTTTCTTCTGGTAGATGGTGTGTCCTAGGAAGCCATTGCATTTCTTGTAGACTAAGACATCTAGGAAGGGAAGTTGGTTGTTAACTTCTGTTTCCATGGTGAACTGTATTTTGGGGTGTAGGCTATTGAGGTGTGTGAGGAAGTTGTCAAGTTTTTCTTTCCCGTGTGGCCAGATTATGAAGGTGTCGTCTACGTATCTGAGCCAGAGTTTGGGTTTGTGATCAGATTTTTCTAGTGCTTGGGTTTCAAAGTGTTCCATGTAGAGGTTGGGAGGCCCCAAGATACACAAAGAAGGAACCCCACTCAGACCCATAGTCAGCTCCATAGGCTCACCTCTACAAAACCTAGCCAAATTTCTCGCCAAACAACTACAGCCCTATGCAGAATCCATCGCCTCACACGTAAAAAACTCATTCCAGTTCATAGATATCATAAAGAAACAAAACTTACAGCCCAGCGACCTACTCGTGAGCTTTGATGTCATATCCCTCTTCACCCAAGTGCCAATCAAAGAAGCCTTGACAGCTATCCAAAACAAATATAACCCCCCCAAGCACATCCTAGATCTGACCAACCACTGCCTATCCAACACATACTTCATCTATAATGGACAAAAATACAAACAAATAGAAGGCGCACCCATGGGATGACCCCTTTCACCTGTCATTGCCAACCTCTACATGGAACACTTTGAAACCCAAGCACTAGAAAAATCTGATCACAAACCCAAACTCTGGCTCAGATATGTAGACGACACCTTCATAATCTGGCCACACGGGAAAGAAAAACTTGACAACTTCCTCACACAACTCAATAGCCTACACCCCAAAATACAGTTCACCATGGAAACAGAAGTTAACAACCAACTTCCCTTCCTAGATGTCTTAGTCTACAAGAAATGCAATGGCTCCCTAGGACACACCATCTACCAGAAGAAAACACACACAAACCGCTATCTGCACGCACTCTCACACCACCACCCAGCACAGATCAACTCTGTAGCCAAGACACTCATCTCTAGAACAAAATGCTTAGCTGATGAACAACACCTAAAAACCGAACTACACACTCTCACAAACGTACTAACATCCAATGGATTCCAGAGAAATAAGATTACCAAACTAATCCAAAAAGAACCCCCCACTAAAACCCAAGACAGAGAACAAGAAAACGGCACAGCCCTCCTCCCATATATAAAGGCACCACAGACAGAATCAGCAAGATCCTCCACAAACATAACATCAAGACAGCATTCTGCACAAACCAAAAATATCCACCATCCTAAGAAACCCCAAAGACAAAATTGAGTTAGAAAATCAAGGAGTATATGAAATCCCATGCACCGCCTGCCCCACCACATACATTGGACAAACCAACAGAAGAATAAGTGCACGATTGAAGAACACAAGAACTCATTCAAAAAGAGGAACCAACTTCTTCCCTGGTCCAACACTTTAAAGTCACAGGACATGATATTGACTTTAAAAGACCAGAACTATCGCCAAAACTGAACACTTTAACAACAGAATAATCAGAGAAGCCATCGAGATAGAAAAACGCCCACACAGCATGAACAAACGAGATGATACCTCCCGCCTACTAGCCATTTGGAAACCCGCCCTTATTGACAAACGAGTCCCTAACACGAGGAATGACACCAGACCCACACTCACGAGGTCCACACAGGATGTCACCACCACACATCCACCCAGAAAGCAGACCCAAACCCACACTGATCAGGAAGCACGACCAAGGACCAGAAGCCAGACCGCAGCTGCAACATTAGCCATTTCAAACCCCTCCAATCCATACATGCAGCAGACTGACACCCACTATGAAGATGTAGCACCACCACAAAGCCAAACAACAGCTATGCAGCTCACCAGCTCAAATCCCCCTGCAACTCAGTCTAATTTGAGCCCAACCAAGCCCCCACCCAAACAGGACACACCCCCAGCCAGTCAGAGCACAAAAAAACCCCCATCCAATCAGAGCACAGCCAAGCTCCCACCCAATCAGTTCAAACCCCCACTAGCAGTTAAAAAGGAAGAAACAGCTGCAATCACACATTGCTCCCAGAAGCACGAAGCTGAAGCCTGAAGATGATGAATGAGACTTTGTCGAAACGTCGGCAAGACACTTCCAATTTTACGTGGGAGAAAACCCGAATAACCAAAGACCTATATATATATATATATATATATACACACACACACACACACATATATGAGAAATATATTTTATCTATATATTCAGGTAGTGTCAGTCAGTCAAACTCAAAATTCAAGTTGAATTGATAAATTGAACGTTTAAATCTAGGATTCAGAACCAAATAACCCACCTCACAGGGTTGCTGCTGTTGTGGAAAAAATAGGAGGAAGGAGTATAAAGTATGCTCACACCCTTGAATTATTCATAGAAATAATAAAGGTAGGATATAAAAATCTAAAGAAGATTTGAATTGGATTAGCTTAAAACATTTCTAGGGATTTGCTTATATATTTACAAATAAAAATCTGGAATAGGAAGGAAGCTGAGGGCAAGATCAGGGCTTCACCCAATAAGACAAAAAAAAAAAAGTTTGTTCCTGTCATGGAAGTTGTTCCTTTTGATTTAAAGCCACAATTTCACAACCAACATATATCCTCAGAGCTAAAATTTCTGAATCAAATCTCAATTCTAATTAGCAGAGTAAGACTTTCATGCCCTAATCATATTAGCTCTGTTGTTTGTCAGGGAAGAACAGCTGAGTCTTCCATGCTGCCTGAAACCAACAGTAGTGTTGGATGTGCTTCTCAAAGGTTTTCAGAAAGTCACCAGTGAACTGAATTTTCTTTTTTTTTAATAGTTTTTAAATTTTTTCAATATAACACACGCCATACATATTTTGTGGACATTGTATTGACTGGGTCAAATCTTTTTTAAACAATGCTAACAGTAATAAGTATGCATAGTCCTGATCTTCCAATTTCAACAGTACCATTCTCTCTTTATAATTCCTTATAAATTTTCCCATTAATTCATTTAAATTTAAATTTAAATTTTATTTAAAAAGGGCCTTTGTGGCTCAGACTGCTAAGACAGTCTGTTATTAACACAGCTGCTTGCAATTACTGCAGGTTCTAGTCCCACCAGGCCCAAGGTTGACTCAGCCTTCCATCCTTTATAAGGTAGGTAAAATGAGGACCCAGATTGTTGGGGGCAATAAGTTGACTTTGTATATAAATATACAAATAGGATGAAGACTATTGCTAACATAGTGTAAGCTGCCCTGAGTCTTCGGAGAACGGCGGGATATAAATGCAAATAAAAAACAAAACAAAACATTTCTTTGCGTATTTGTTATCCCCTACTAAGTTACTAATATTTAATATTTTTAAAATTACTTATTATTCCACCATAATTTAAATATCCCAAATGTCTTATGTATACTTACTACTAATAAGGCCAAATATTAACAAAATGTAACAAATCCCAGGAATAGATCTCAAAATCCCCACAATTTCTAATCCTTAAAAGTTTAAGTTCACAATATACTTTAACACACTCTTAATATTAATAATACAATTAGATTACATAATTCTAAACTTCCACCTACTAAGCTTAGCTTATTTTTAATTATAATAGACTCTATTATCTGTTAATATGTATGCTACTATTTTTCCTATTTGTATTTTCTATTTTTTCTTTTATTAATATATTTTATCATTATCCATTATCTCTTAATTTTTTTGGCGTTCCATAATTTATTGACTTTTTAATCACCCTTTTATTTCTCTCTCTTGGAGTCTTATAACTCTTTGATATTTTTATACCTACTGAACATTCCCTTCGGGTTGCCCTTTGTCTCTTGCTGCTGCATTATTTCAACACCCATCAGTAAGACTTTATTTTTTTAAAAGAGATTTTTCTTTTTTCTCTCTGTTCTATTGTAAGTTTTTAAGGAATTATCTGACTGATTCCTATTTATTAATCCTTTCTCTTCATTATCTTTATCTTCTGGCATCTCGTTTTGATTTTTTCCTTCCACTGCTTCTTCTAATTTCTCTTCTATTTCCTGAATATGATTTTCATCTTTTCACCCCAATTGTTGAGTGGTTTCTACACTCATTTCTTTATCTTTAGACAATCCCCTTGTCTCCTTGTTGTTCTTTATATTTTCATGCACGTTTTTGAGCATTAAAATTATTTTTTCATTTGCTTTTATTATCCCCTGTAGATCCATTTTGTAACAATTTAATAAAGATTCTTCAGTATACTTCTTTGGTTCCAACATCTCAATATTTAAAAACTCCAACTTAATAAAATTCAATCAATCCCATAGTTATGCCTCCCAATCCCCTAAATTTATAATCTTTAAAATTCTTTAGTGGTTTACAGCCTTGTGATTTTTCCAATTACATATCTTCCCAATTGTCCAAATTTTAAAGTCTTATTTAACTTTTCTTCTTTTCTCTTTTCTTCTATCACCTTTCTTCTTTTGCCTCGTAGAATGTTCTGTCAAATAGCTTTAATAATCCAAATCCAAATTAATCCACTAGGTTCCTCCAATCTTTCAAATCCATAATCCAGTAGCCATGAACTGAATTTTCTAAAGAGGCAGAATGACAAGATCAGCCAATGCATGGAGTGTCATCATTCTAACTTTTAATTAAAAGTTAATTAAATTTTAATTATTTAAATTAATTGAATTTAAATCAAATATGATAAAATTTTGTTATTTTCAGCAATTTATTTATTTATTTATAATATTCTACCTTTATTATTTTTATAAATAACTCAAGATAGTGAATATAATGTAATATACCTTCTTCCTTCTATTTTCCACACAACAACAACCCCGTGAGATGAGTTGGGTTGAAAGGGAGAGTGACTGACCCACCGTCACCTTTATGGCTAAGGTAGGATTTGAATTCATGATCTCCCACTTTCTAGCCTAATACCTTAACCACTAGACCACACTGACTCTCTTTTTTATCTTGACCCCAAAGATTGTTTTGGAAGACAGTTCCCAGCATGCCAGTCAGAAGTCAAGTAGGGCTGTTGACATGAAAAGTGAAATATATCCTATATTATTTGTGAAATTAGATTATGAGCCTGCCCATTCAAAATATTCTGAATTACTGCAGGGTTGTGCCAAACATTCAAAGTAGTTCACAAAATACGTTAGGCAAGAATAAAGCAGCCTTCTTCAAGGTGTTAATGCATTCATATTATCTAAGTTTCAATTGTTCCACAATGTGTATGCATGCAAAAAACCCACATCTGCTGTTGCCTACCAGGAAGTGAGATGGCATTTCATGCAATAAAAGTAAAAACAACCAACCGAGGGCAGCTTTAAAAGCATTATATGAGTCTTGGAAAAGATATGGCTGCTTAATGCTTCAAACAGATGTGCTTTATTCATTCTAAAGCACCTTGCAAAGCATCTCTTAACACAGCCCTAACAGTCACACACACTGTCAAACCTCAAGTAGGACAATACTTTGAATTCTGCTACAGACAAAGCAGAGGTCCCATTAGTGAATTTCAGAGAGATCACCTTGTCCTGAACAAAATTACATTCTCTATAGAGTTGCTCTTGGTTTGAAGGTGACATGTAAGCAGTAGTTGGATCAGAATTAATATAGGCAAATCAGGTCCTCATGAGACTCTTGTCAATCAGGTGGCTAAGGAAAGATAGACTACTTGCTGGATGGCTTAAGATGTTTTATTCTGAAAATAGATCATATGATATTAGCAGGAAGGTTGCATGGAGCCCTAGGGCTACAAGCTGTCTAACTCAACCATAATATTTCTGGATAGCATTGTGAGCGTATTTAGGAGTCCAGCAGTCCAGTAGCATTTCCCCATCTGCTTAGTTTGCCAGCCAGCTGTAGCTCTTTCTACTGAGATCTCATGTTAAAATGATCTTTGCCCTGGCAACATCCCGATTAGACTACAGTATTGCAATGAATTGTACAGGGGGTCTGCCTTTGAAGATGTCTTTGAACCTCGATTTAGTAGCAAACACAGCTGCCAAGATACTAGCTGGGACCAGCTAAAGGGAAACTACCTTAGTGGCTGCTGATCCATTTCCAACCACACTTCAAAGTACTGGCAATTACCTTTAAAGCCCTAAATGGGCTTGAGACTGAATCCTTCCTATCCTCTGATGTGAAGTATCTGATGATGGGGAAGACATTTTTCCCCCTCAATATCCCATGTGAGGAGTGCCTTCTATTTGGTGCCAAATCAGAAGCAATACTTTGCCAAAGAAAGACCTCCTTGTTTGTCAGGGCCTTCCACAACTTAGCAACATTTAAATGAATAAATAAAAGTAAAAATGTTTGCGCATGATTATGTAGTCTCTCTGTCCTGATCACAAGGCAATATTTATAGAGTTGGAACACTATGAGAATAATGTATTACATTGATGGGAGTTAGGCTTCTTAGGTGTTTGCCAAAGGAATCCGAACCTGGAATAAACATTTGTGGCCCAAAGGGCCTTAATCTGAATCTCTTTTAAAGTGTTTTAGAAAGTCATATTTTCCCAGCTTGCCTTTTCTCAAGTTGTTTCTGGCTCTTCTGTCATGCTATGGGACTCCTTTACTAGTTTATATTCCTTCTAGAACAGGGGTCTCCAACCTTCACAACTTTAAGACTTGTGGACTTTGCTAGCTGAGGAACTCTGGGAGTTGAAGTCCACAAGTCTTAAAGTTGTCAAGGTTGGAGACCCCTGTTCTAGAGTGCCATCAGCTGATTTCTGGTTGTTAAACTGAACAATATATTCTTAAACATTTTCTTTTTTGAGCTGCCTTGAAAGGTTCAAACGGTATAAAACAATAGGAGAAATAAATAAAATAAATGCATGCAAAACTGGGCATAAAAAAAATAGGCAGAATAGTAGCCAAATATTCAAATGAATAGGAAGGTGAGGTAAAACCAAGGATCTTTATACAAACTCATGCTCAAATTAGGGATGAATATCATAGCAGGTGTCAGTACCTAGAATATTTTTTAAAAATATATATAATTTAACCAGATTTAAACCTTGCTTGTAGTTGTATGGCAATCCACTTGGCATTCGCTACCCGAAAAGCAAAAATACAGTTTGGAAAAAGTCAATGGGAAACCATTTATTTAAATTAATAAGAAATAACATGTAGGTATTCATGTAGGTAATGTTTTGATTGAACCAGGATCAAGTTGATAAGCAGGATGCCTACGAAGTGAACTCTTGACCATCTAATTAGGAAATCCTGTAATGCAAGCACCTAATCCAGCCTTGCTCAGCTAGGACCTCTCCAGATAATTATTGCTCAGCTAGGACTTCTCCAGATAATCCAGTCCCCATGGCCTTAAAACAGCATAGCTAATAGCTGACAGAAGACTGGGGAACATCTGAGGGCACCAGACTGTGGAAGGTGGTTTAATATAACAATATCCTGGCAATTTCCACTAGATGGCACTGAATAATGAGCTTAATTTATAAATTAAATAGGTGTGTGTGCCAGGGCAAGGGGGAGGGAGGCTACTAAAAAAGTATGTAGGAATAAATTACTTCACTTGTTCCTTTGTCCCAAAGGACTTCTTCTGAAATGTTTAACAAGAGCACAAGGAGGTTAGAAGACAAGGCTATTAGTGGAGCCATCCTTTTACTAAAATGAAACAAAGCTCTGAATATAAGATTATCCTGATATGTCTTTATTAATAACATGTTATTTGAAACACAAATAGATTAAAGAAAACTAATTTGCACCTTTAACCCTAGAAGTGCTAAACTCTATTATTTTCTTTAAAGCCTATTATACTTACACGGATGATAGGATCAAATTACCTCTGGTCTCTGACAGTTTTACTGATGCTCATTCATGGATCTCTGCTGTCCTATTTCCAATATGTGTGGTTTTAAAAAAAATAGTTGTGTCATTGCAGTAGTAGAAAAGCATCTTCTTGCAAACAAAATTGCCTTTTTGACTCATTTTAAGTCTCCAGAACTATTTTAGACCATGGGATGGGGGGGATGGGTTAAAGAAGGTAAGGAGAACAAAGGCTCATTTAGAAAAAGTTTGATGTTCAAAACTGGGCATTTCAAGTCAACCATGAAGTACACCGGTTAATTTTAAATCAACTACTGGGCTGGTTTGTACCCAATCCATGGCTTGCTTCGCAATGGCTTATGGACTAAACTATGATGTGGAGTTTTGTAAACCAAAATGGATGGGTTCGCACAATATACTAATCTCATGCCAAAGAAACTAGTTTATGATTTAGCACAATACCCAACTAATCTCTCTGTTATTGTATGTGTACCATCACAAACTTCCCCACAAAGTGATATAGGAATATCATAAACACCCTTTCCCACACAAATAGGCATTCATAAATGTACTTTGTTGAAATATACTATTTTTAAATTGATTTTTATCCTCAAATATTTATTTGACTTAATGAATTATGAAATAAGAACTATGAAATCAGGAGGCGAATTATGACCTATCCTAGGTCAAGAAACATCAAAAATGGAATTTACAGTCTAAAGTGCTTGACTGTCTTAAATGTTAACAGGAATACCTATTAAAAGAGTTTCACATCTGGGGAAAATGAAAAATTATATAACTGCCAATTATATTTATTGTACACATGTAAATACAAAAATAATTGGATAGTTCATTTTTTGTTTTCAAAGCTATATATAATTCTAGTCATTCTTTTGGCAGCAGCAAAGGTATCAATGTAAACAAAAGATCAGATCTACTCAGTGCCTTTAAAATTAATTATATCTACTGATTATGTTAAGTGCAATTGGGTAAAGAAGTAAATGGGAATCCAGCAAAGAAAATGAATTGTTGTTTCTTTCTTTATAGGGACAATATATCTATATTATACACATAGTTATATTATATTATTAGTTTAGTAGTTAAGGCACCATGCTAGAAACCAGGAGACTATGAGTTCTAGTCCTACAGGAAAGCCAGCTGGGTGACTTTGGACCACCCATTCTTTCTCAGCCCAACTCACATCCCAGGGTTGTTGTTATGGGGAAAAGGAGAAAGAAGGAGTATTAGGTATGATCACTGACTTGAGTTATAAGAATAATAAAGGAAGGGGGAAAAAAATCTTAGAAATATCTGTCAGATAAATATAACAGCTGAATTGATAAGTTGCCCAGAGTTAGTGTATGACAAAATGACCAGCTAATAAATTTTACAAATAAATAAAAATAAATTTATGAATGGGATTTATATCACATTTTTTCCATTAGATGCTATTCAGAGTCACTTACTATATCAACATTTGGAAGATGGAGGAATCAACATTATGATCAACATTATGGTGACAAAGGTATAAAATGAGGGCCTGTTTGGTGTATTGGTTAAACAGAACTTGGGAGACTATGACTACATTTCAACAAAGTACATTTATGAGGCAATGCTTTCTAGTCTCAGCTTAGCACAAAACCATCTGGGTGATCTTAGGCCAGTCACTCTTTCTTAGACTAGGAATAAGATAATGGAAGATTACAGTATTTCTGAAATTTTGCTAAAAAAACCTCTGCAGTCACCAGGAGTCAAACGGTCAACACAAAAACAAAGAACAGCTTCAGTCATAATGGTACATCTTCCCTCAGACAGATTTTGACACATACCTTCCCACGGACAGGTAATTTCCAGCCAGAATTCCCATTTGAAGGATTCCTGGGATAGGTGGTTGAGATGTCATAGCCAGCTTCTATCACAGTCATGTGTAACTGCCAACTTTACATATGCATGAATGAATGTGCTCCTTGTTCAAATGTGACCCCTAAAACAAAAGGGAAGATCTGAAATCAACATAAAGAAAGTATGTTGCTGAACAAATCACTGAATAGATATTTCAATATATTACTTTGGTATGCATGCTCTAGATAAAATGGTGCTGTGTTTCAGGTACTTTATTTTTGCAAATGGCCATATTTGAGGAATTAGAGCTAAAACTGGTGCATTTTCTATGAGGATGGAACTAGGTGCTTAGATCTTTGTTGGATTTTCTTCTGAATACTAATATCACAAGGGAATGAATCAGAGCAGACACATGGCCTTAGGAAAAAAAAATAGTTTGTCTAAACATTTACCCCCTGCTGGTTTCCCCATTTAAACCAATCTCATGTATAACAAAAGTTTCTCATCTCCAAAACTTTTAACTACCCTGCTGAAATGATAGAAATTTGCATTTCCATGCTGACTAGACTGGAGGCATCCCACCTCTGCAGTCTGTCTGTCTGAAGATTCTCAGCAGTGAATTTTTTCTGCTCACCTCTATGGCATTTCTGGTTACCCACAGTCACTCTTAAATGTAAGTTGATTTATATTCCTCTTCTCAAGTTGTTGGTCCTGCAGGTACTCCATGTTTTTCTTTATAGAGCAATACACATCCTGGGAGAATATTTAACTGAATTGTATATGCAAGTTCTTTTTAATGCTGATGGAGTTGGAAGGGGGAAAGGTCAGCATCCCCGTGCCAGAGATGTTAGCTGTTCCATTTTATTTCTGTCTTAGCTGAGATTTCAGACTTTCTTTCCTTTCAAACAGCCTGAATAAATAGAATTGGGATTTGACAGATCAGTGTGGTTCATAAAGCAAATCCTGATGTAAAAAAGAAAAGCTGCATCGTTTGCAAGAGCCTCTCTCAACCTCCTTGCCTCTTGCAAGCATGTCCTTTTGAATAATGCCTCCAAACGGTACTTAACCTCTATAAACTCCCTTTAACTGCTGAAAAACTCTCTCCCTTTAAGGGTGTATCACTCATATCTCAGCATTACATGAAAACCTCTTGTGAAGAAGAGCAATTCAGAATACTGGTACAAAAGCGGAACACGCAAAGGCAGGGCTCAGCCACCTTTTGCTCACTGAAGATACCAGGCTAAGACCCAAGGAAATCTAGTTTAAAAAGAAGCTCAGACAATAACAGGTGTCAAAAAAAAAAAAAGATAAAACGATCACAAATGAGGAGGTGATAAGCCACCTGGGGAAGCCAAGGGAAATCATCAAAACCATTAAAAAGCGAAAGTTAGAATATTTCGGACATATGATGCGCCACCCAGAATACTTTACTTAATCCTCCAGGGAAAGATTGAAGGCAAATGAGGTCCAGGAAGAAGAAGAACATCATGGCTTCAGAATCTAAGGGACTGGTTTGGACAAAACTCAGCAGCACTTTTTCATGCGGCTGTTGATAAAAATAGGATCACCAACATGATCACCAATGTCCGATGACAGATATGGCACAAGAAGAAGAAAATGATACTGCCATCAACCCAGGTAGATCAATCTAGGTGAGATAGGCCAGGTTTAATCTCATTTAAATTCACTAATTGAGATGGCAGTTGTGACACCATGAAAGCTTTGCCAGTCTTTTATTTGTGCTACAACCATACAATGAAAAAAAATAATCATAAATTTAGTACTAATATTTTTCCTCTCAGCATGCTCAGCAGGTCTGTGTCATATCATACCAATTACGCAAATGCATAAGGGCAGTGTTTGCATAATAATCTTATTGCATCTGTGTGAGTAATCATGGTTTGTTACAGATGCTGCTGGTTTTTCCCCTTGAAATTTGTTTCTCTGAGAGGACCTTCTTTCTGTCCATTTCCAATTTCAATTTCAATGCCTGAATGTGCAGTGAAGTGTGTTTTCAACCATCATGTGAGTTTCTTGTTCTTCCTGCAACTGCCATCAAACCTTGATAACATTTTTAGTTGTAGAAGAAATCAAATTATTGTTGTTGCTCCTATTGCTATTATAGCTGGGTGCAGAGCAGGGTGCTGTTCAGCAGCTTCTGACAGGTTCTGGAGCGGAAATTTTGAGTAGTTCGGAGAACTGGCAAATACCACCCCTGGTTGGCCCCAGAGTAGGGTGGGAATGGAGGTTTTGCAATATCCTCCCCCCGGAAATGGGGATTTTGCAGTATCATTCCCCTGCCATGCCCACCAAGCCACACCACACCCACCAAGCCACGCCCACAGAACTGGTAGTAAAAAAAATTGAATTCCATCACTGGTGCAAAGTCAGTCAAATGTTTAGACTAGAGTTGGCATTTTTATGCGCCTATCAAGCCCTTGCCAAGGACCTGGGATAGGCAGATATTCAATGATGTTAGAAATATCTTCACAGGATGTAAATTGTTTCAAGTAAAGCTGCCTTTTGCTATTGACTGATGAGGAATTTGTCAATGCTGATGGCGTTCAAGTGTTGCTCCAGATGTTTTTGGATTATACCCACCCTTTCCTGCTGCTATTGCTTATATTCTGATTCCCTGCCAAATAGTGTTATCCTAAGTTTGAGCATGCAGCACATCAAAAGTCCATGGATTGAATTCAAGCATCCTCCAAACCCAGCACTAGCTATCTGTCTGTTATGTCACAATCACAAATTCCCACCTAGTCTCTTTTCTTACACTACATTCTGTTCTAACCTATGTAAAACAAAGAAAAAAAAACGTGCATTGAATTTATGAAGGTAGATGAGCTACAAGCAGCACTTCTACTTACACTTCTCTCCTTTTCTTTATTTACTTTATACTGGAAACAAATTCTGACTTCCTCTGTTCAGAAGACAAAGTGTTGAAGAAGTTGTCTTGTCATTGCCCTGTTTTGCTATTTTAGCCTTGTTTTAAATCATTATAAGAGTTATAACATTATGGAATGTGCAATGCTGTTAGGTGAACACTGGAGTGCCATTACACAATGTTGTCAGAGCATAGTATCTAATTCTTCAGAGAGACCAAAAAAAATAGTGGCATCAGAAAAAAACTAATCAAGGACTGAAGCACCTACAGTACATTAGCCAAAATGATCAATAAGAGCCTCTAATTCACCCACTACAGGTTATGTGATTTGTTTATGAAGTAATAGCTGGTGCATCATAACAGATTTTCCTCACTTCATTGCTGTTATTGTGTGGGCCTATTGGCTTATGAATTGAAGGTCATAACATAGGAAGGCAGCAGAAAAAATGTTGCCAAAAATATTTGGGATGTGCTTAGGTAAGTAAAGAGAAGTCCTATGTTCTGGCCCTTGACCTAGGTCCTGTCCTCCTGATATAGGACAGGAACTTTGCTTTTTAGAATAACTTTTGATATGGTGATGGCTTGATTATTGATTGGCATTGTTTTATGACACTTTTGGTTATCGTATTTTTGCATTCTTATTTTTTAATCATTTAATTTGTGTTGAAAGTTATGATTTTTTTCTCACAGAGGAAGTGATTCATTAACATATGATATCTGGGGGGTTGCAATTACTGTATATGGCCTACACTGCTTTCTATTTGAATCATGCACCTATCCAGTGATATAGCTGTGTTTGATCTACCGTGTTTCCCCAAAAATAAGACAAGGTCTTATTTTCTTTTGAACCCTGAAATAAGGGCTTGGCCTGATTATCGGGGAGGGAGTGTCTTATTATTTTGGGGGGGCTGGATGTGGTGAGTGTGAGACTCCGCTGATGCTGCCCTGACATGTGCCGCCGCCGTCTCGTGGAGCAGGACTCTGCAAGGCTTGTTGTGCCATTGCATGCACGAACTGCAGCACCACCATGAGCTTCATCATACTGGCACAGCTGGCATCCTGCCGCTTGCGGTTGTGCTGGTATGTTGAACAACACGGCAGTGCTGCCGTTCGTGCAACGGCACAAGCCTTGAAGAGTCCTGCTCCACAAGGTGGCAGCGGCAGTGTGATGAGTCTCACAAAAATTAATTCCTGGCAGGTGGGGTGGGGGAGAAGCGAGACACGTGGAGCAAGACATGGCTCTCCTTGCCACCTCTTCTCCCTCCTCTCACCGGGCATGGCAGGGCTCCTGCCCCTTGCTTAGCCACCCGCACCCTTTAAGGATGCAATTTGGGACGGGGCAGGTGGGGTGGGTGAGAAGCAGGATGCGCATCTTACCTTTCCAGCTCTGTCACATTTCTTGCCATTGTGTCCAGGGAAACGCGTTAAAAAAAACCCCTTCTCGCGAGTTCAATCAAACTTTTTGAACTCGTGAGTTTTCTTTTACAACGTGTTTCCCTGGACATAATGATGAGGAACATTATGGAGCTGGAAAGGTAAGATGCATGTC
Organism: Ahaetulla prasina; assembly: GCF_028640845.1. Lineage (NCBI taxonomy): Eukaryota > Metazoa > Chordata > Lepidosauria > Squamata > Colubridae > Ahaetulla > Ahaetulla prasina. The sequence goes on along the minus strand of NC_080546.1, from coordinate 28,583,672 downwards.
CTGCTTCTCCCCCATCCCACCTGCAACTCCCAAATTACATCCTTAAAGGAGGAGGGTGGCTAAGCAAGGGGGAGGAGTGGAGCACGAGGCGTGTCGCTGGCTTGCTGCTCTTTTTGCAGTGGCCATCAGCATTACCAGTAGGTACGGTAAGGGCGTGTGGGGTTCATGGGGCATATTCCCTCCCACTTTTTCCCCCTCCAGCCTCGCCTCCTCACATCGTGTTGTTTGCGCAGCAAGCAACTAGAGGAAATGGCGGGACCGGCTGCGCATGCGTGTAAGTAGTTGGTGGGGGGCTTATTTTGCAGGGGAGGGGCTTATTATATCACATGCTCTGAAAAGCCCAATTAAGTTTATTTTCCGAAGAGGTCTTAGTTTCAGGGAAACATGATAGTGCATATTAGATATTTTGCCCCACATCTGCTATCATCCCTAATCATTGGCCATGAGGGGATCTAGTCAAAAGATATGAAGAGTAGGAAAAAACAACCTAAATATATTATGTTAATGGGCAAAACTCCCGAGACCAAATGATTTTGTATGGATAGGTTGATGTGGTACAGAGCCTCCAGGCTAATGAATGTATGTTTTAAAGAGCTATAATTCCAAATTATATGTTCATATTTCTTGAGTAAGAATGCAATGTGCAGTTAAATTTTACTGCTATGGTTAGCTATTTAATATATCTCTGTGCAACACTTGTAAAATCAGCAAGGGTGATGGCTGATCTTTCCTGATAAAAAACACTGCCTTGGACAAGCCTATCTGAAAACAGATTTAAAGCTTAGAGCTTACTCCACTGTATTTCTTTTCACAGCCAGAAATGTTGCTCAACTGACATAGAAATCTTCATTTCCATCTTATCATCCCAAGTGTAACAGTGAGATATTAATATTTGTTGTCTTGCAGGCATCCAGTGATCACTGGAATGCAAGAAACATTAGACACACGGTGTTAAGAGTCAAAAAATGATGGAGGAAAAACGAGTGATAAGCAGCAAAAAGAAACAGAAGGCAGAGAAAAAGCTTGTGAACATTTCCTTCAACAATTGTCAGAAGGCCTTCCTTAATACTAATGTGAGCCAATTTTCAGCCATTTTGAGACACAATAGCATAAATACATATCCTTATCATAAATATGAGACTCAACTTTTCTTTGCTGATCCAATCATTTTTTTAATTCTTTTTTGCACAGTCTATGAAACTAGATTTAGCAGAGTGGGTTTTTTGGAGGGCGAGAGAAACTGAATACAATTTCCTAGGTTTCCCCACATGCCCAGAAGATGGCACAGAATTTGAAACAATTAGATAGCTTCTTATTCAAAGCAACACTGAGGAATTGAAGGCAGTAAACCAGATAGAGTGGAGATTTAAAATGCATTGCTGTAGATTGAGATAACATGAATTGTCACTGAAGCTTTAGAGATTTTCAGAGAGGCTGATACTTGTGCACTGAGTAAATAAGTTTTTTAGGTGATTAAATTTCACTTTTACAGAGTAATAATAAGAATATAAGTAAAACTGCTGGATCAGCATTCTGTCATATCCAAACACTTCACAAGTAGGATCTCTGGGTGATAGCATTTTCCTACTTTTTCTCTCAAATAATTTCTCTGATTAAAATAGGTATTTTAGCCAACTAAACAGAAGAGTGGATGGGTGGAAAGACAAGCAATTAAGAAGCCAAGTAGCTAGACTTAGCAAATTACATGCCAATGGGCATTTTTTTCTCTTACCCACCAATGAACGATTTGCAGAGAGCTTATCAAGATTTTGCATTGATAAGTTTATGGCTACCTATGATTTGCAGCTATTTCCATGTAGTTAACTAAAGATATTGGTCCAGCACTATCTCCATGAGCCATCAAATTGTTTGTATGCCTGGCAACGTACTTGATTTCTTAGGCTAATGGGCGTCTGGCTGTTTTTCCTGGAAGATATTGCTTTGGGGAATGTTGCTGTGTTTTGTCTTTGTTCAGATGTTCTTTGTAAGATGTTAAGAATTTCTGATGCTAATCAGAAACATTATGACCAGACAACCAGAAGCAGCTAAGCAGTGACTTTAAAAGAGTGGAAGGAAAGTGAGATAGGGAATGAACTCACACATTATACTAACCAAACCATTGGTTTTTTAAAGTGTTTTATGTTTATACAACATGCTTAGGTACAAGCCAAGACTTAAAAACTGCTGTAGTTGCATTCACCCAGTGTTGTAAGCTAATATCTTAGTAAAGCATATTATGGCTGAAAGCAATTTATGAACACGGTCACAGGTTATGCTTGTCCTTTTAAAATTAGTAACTGGAAAGATAAAACAGAAGTATTTCAACTACTAAATATGAGGCTCAACATTACAATAGGTCTTAAGACAGTTTTAATATTGAATCTCCAGCCCGTTGAGTTGAATCTCAAAAGAAACAGGTTTCACTGTCTTTGTGGCACAGGCTCTAAAGAGAAAAAATGAATGTGTTGCCTGTTACAGGAGAGTGCCTTTGGGTATGTGCAGAATATATGGGGCAATGTGTTCTGGTTTACAGATGCTTTCATTGAAAGGCAGATCTGCAGAAATCTGATTTAGATAAAGCATGATAACAATCTGGGAGGAAAGCTTGAGAATTCTGGGTGTTGAAGTCCACACATTGAAGTACTCTGTATCAAATCGTTAGAGTTCCATATCTATATATAAATGAAAAGAACTTTCAAAGAGGTCTTTCTTTTTGGTGATATGGTTCCTTGATTTTAGTGATGTGTACATGTCATTCTTTGCTATCATGTAACTACTGATAATCCCAGTGGAGATAGTTCAGTAGTTTCTTCATTCATGGAATTAGAAGCACGATGGCTCAGTGGCTTAATGGTCTCTGCTCCAGACCTTTAATGGACTCTGCTTCAGTGGCTCTAGTTAGAATAGAATAGAATAAAATAGAATAGAATAGAATAGAATAGAATAGATTTTTTTTTTATTGGTCAGGTGTGATTGGACACACAAGGAATTTGTCTTGGTGTATAGTTCTAGCACTGTGTGGTGGGGTGAGCTCCCACTACTCACCTCAGCTTCTGTCCACCTAACAATTTGAAAGTGTGAGTAGATAAATATGTACCACTTCAGTGGGGAGCCGAGCATACCTTCTTGACCTCAGATTAGCTCCAGACCTGTTAATGTTTAGGAAAATGTATCGTTCATGTACCGTGACCTTTCTTTTCCACATTACTTGACAGCCTAAATTTACATTATTTAATTTATTTCTTGATTCCAGCAATCAGATTCGATCCAGCCCTTTCTAATCTGGGATCATTATGGGATATAGAACACATGGCTCATCAGACATTTCTGAAATTTGAAAAGAATGTCATGGTCGATTCTATATTATCACTAGTATAAATGTTAAAAATAAAAAAAAGTTGCTGGAAAACAGTTGAAAAACAATGGAAAACAATGGAAAAACCAGTTTTTCTAGTGCAGGGGTGTCAAACACGTGGCCCGCGGGCAGAGCACATCGCGTGCTGGCCATACCCACCCCTGGTTTAGCAAAGGGGGAAAAAGTCACGATACGTCATGTGACAATAATGTGATGCTGTGAGTTTGGCACCCCTGTTCTAGTGCCTAAGTACATAAAGGCCTATGTACCCTTTTTTTGCAATATTTTGCTATTATTTTTGCCATAGATGCCAAGAAGGTTAAACATTTAGTATGTCTTCCTTTCCCCCCACTTTTGACCTCCTTTATACTAATTGTCCTTGCCCTCCTTTGCCTGTTTGGGTATCTAATAGATCTAAACTAAGAGTTTTGCCCGTGACTTACACTAGAGCATAGGAGTTAGCCATTTTCGAGGCAAATTGTCACTGAGTTATTTTAGGATTTTCTTTGTTCTTTTAGATCAGTATATTTCAAACTCAGCAACTTTAAGATCTATGTAGTTCAGCATGCTGGCTGGGCAATTCTGGGAGTTGAAGTCCACCCATCTTAAAGTTGTTAGGGTTGAAAAACACTGTCATCAGGAATGTTTAGTTCATATATGAGCCTCATCACATAAGAAATGATAAAGGCTAGGCTTTTTTACTAAGAGTTTGAAAATCCATTGCAAGTGTTCTTGAAACAGAAGGTAGCAAAGAAAGGGAGGAGGGAGGCAAAAGCTTTAAAATGTAATAGGGGTTTAATGCACATTTAAACTTTTTTCCTGAAGTCAAATACCATGTGCAGGATACACATTTTGGAATTTGGTGTTTAGGGGAGTTAGGAAGGACAAAAAACAAAATAGTTCATTTTAATGGGAAATGGAAATAAGGGGATTAAACATCAGACGAGTGATTTGTAATTGGTCTCCAGGCTGCCCTTCTTCCTTTAGTGGAGTGAATAAAATGCACAGAAGGACTTTATTAGCAGCAGCTTTTTTCCTGACCCTGGGATTACTGGAATACTTTAACCTTGACACGTTCATTCTATATCCACAAAGCTTTCCTTTTAATAGTCTTGTTCTTCTTCCTTCTTTTGACTTGTCTGGTTTTTGCACATGGCTCTAAAATCAAAAGAGAATCACACAGCATCACCTATTTAAAATGTAATGAAAATAAAAAAGGTGGTTTTATCTATGTCTGCTTATAAAACTCTGTTCTTAATAGAAAAACAAAACATTGATAGAAATCCTTCTGGTGTACACTGATAGTCCATCTCGTCAAATCCACCATTTATTTATAATGTATAATCATGGTTAAATCAGTTATTCTAAGATATTAATGGTGATGAAGATCTATTTACGTAGCATCATGTGTTTGACTAGTACATTATAAGATGATAAGATTCCTACTCCATTTAAATGTAGAACTGAAATTCTGCACAGGTCAAGCGGCAGGGGAAATGATGAGGAAAAAAGTGTCAGGAATAAACAGTAAGAATATATATTTTGTTCCAGTTACACATAGACTCACTTATGGTAAATATGTTAATTGTGGGAAAGATTTCAGCATACATAAACAATATCTGTTCCCCATTCTTAATATGGAATATTAAGAATATGGAGCTAGAACATAGATATTTCATTTTGATACTTATTTTGAATTATTCACTATTATTTTTGTCCAATAAAATGTACAAGATTCCCATTGTACGCAGTGCATCTATTTATTGTAAAACTGGTGGTGCAGCAGGCTACAGTTTTTGTGTCAAAGAGATAAGTGGAGACTATTGCTTTTCCCAAATCCAAAATTATTGATTGGTGTACCATTCGGATGGTTTCTTGGTCAATGTACAGCCTGTAGTCTGTATGCTACAACTGATCTTTCCGTGATACTCCAAGGTCTTTATTCTTAATAAGATGGAAAAGCCAGTGCAAAACATGGACAAATTTGGGACAAAAAGTAAGTTGATTCCACATAACCAAGTTAGATAATTACAGATCACATGACTATTCCCACAATTTAATTTCTTCCTTATGTCATATTGTCAATCAAAATTCTTTGGGGGCTGGGCTCAAGGGACAGGCAAAGTTTTGGGACTGAATATGATCCTGGACTTCAAGTTACATTTTCATGCTTTATTTAATAAGTACAGCACAGAAAGGAATTTTCCCACTGTCTTATTTCTATCTGTTTCCTCTAAGATAGACGAAACACGTATTTTAAAAAATGTGTGTAGTACTGTAGTAAGGAGGTAGTCCTGGATAGCTTTTATAGATAAACACTGTCTCATCTTTGAGTTCAGTGGAAATAGCTGTAAGAAAGCCACTAATGTTTAAACAATACCTTAGAATTATTATAGATGTTGAACATCACAAATAATGGTAAGTAAAAAGTATATAGCTTCAGTGTTATAGTCTCTTTCAAGAGAAGCTAATACTAATGACCAAATTCAGGGATGACCCTGGTCACCACTTCTTTATCTTCCTACTATCGGGAAGGAGATATAGACGTATAGCCAGCCACACAAACAAGCTGAAGAACAGTTCTTATCCATGGGCTGTCAGACTACTGAATGAGAAATAACATCATAACTACGTAGTACAATGGACTTGCAGGGTTGGTGCAATGTGTAACATGTTCACACTGGTGCAATAGGACTGGGAGTTTTGTTAATATGATTTATTGGGTTAGGGATTTTCTGTCTTCACTGTGAGTTGTATTGTGTTGTGGGGTGCACTGAGGGTACTCAACCAATCTCATTGTACATCTGTTGCGCACTGATAATAAAGATTTGAAACAGAAATTAGGGAAAGATCTTTTTTTAAAAAAAAAATGGAGATCTATTTTCTTTTCCAGCATCTTTTCTTATCTTCCAAGATCATGGAGCATTGGAACATTATTATTACTTATACTCAGGTGTGTAAACTGGTAAAGGTATAGGACACAATAGCTGAATCCCAAAATTGAAAAGAAAGGGACTGTGGCATATTACATATGGCAAAAAGAAGAATGCTCTCAGAGACATCTGCACGTTAATTGTGGAATAAAGAAATATCCCTCAAAGGTATACATTTCCCCTGTGCACTGATTTATTATAATTACAGAGTTTATCTATACCTTTTTTCTTTATCCAGCCACATATTTGGGTTACTTTAGATTAAAGTATATGTCTTGTTAATTATGGCATTTACTTCTCAAAATGTAATTGGTGTCTGGTGCTCTTAAGCTCTTATAAGTCTTCTTGTCACTGTTTCAGGGGGGGCTGTTTAATTTGCCTGGGGTAAGCTGAAATGGAAAGTACCGTCTTACTTAAATAATTTGAGTTTCTTCTTGTGGCTTTAGTGATTTAATATCACTCTGGTGTGGGGAGGAAAGGAGGAGGAAAAGGAACAGATTTTGGAACCTTGTCTGCCAAGTCTTAATCAAGTCCCATGCTCTGTGCCAATAATAATTTTAATGGGTTTATCGTGTATTCTGACAAGATAAATGCAGAAGTGTACCAAACAAAGTAGCACTGGACATTGTAATTCAGTGGATCAGGCTGACAAGGATATTCTCCCTCCTTTTTCCCCCCTCCTCTTTTCATCTTCCTTCATTTTAAGAAACTACCAAAATATTAGTGGGGGGGTTTACAGAAATTTCCTATAGGGAAAACCTTCTGTGTTGGTGTAATATTCTAAGCTTTTAGTTTAGAGTAAAAACAAAGAGGGACACATACAGTTTTCAAAATAATGCACAAACTACTGAGATTTTTCTTCCTCTCTCACTATCAGAACCTGGAGTCTATCATTGAAACTCAATCCAGGATCACTCAAGTTCAATAAAATAACTTGCATTTTTTACATATGAAAATTTAAATTGTGGAATTCAGTACCTACAGATGTGGTTATGGTCACCTATTTGGTTTTATTTTTATGAATGAGTGAATGAATGAATGAATGAATGAATGAATGAATATTGGCAATTGTCTTGCCAAAATTTCAGAAGTGGTTTGTCATTGCCTGCTTCCTAGGGCTGAGACACAAGGTCAGCCAGCTGGCTATTTGCCTAAGTAGGGACTAGAATTCATCATCTCCCAGTTTCTAGCGATGCCGTAAGATGCTTTAAAATGCATTAATCAAATTTATGGAGGATTGGGCTACTATTCTAAATGTTTGTATAATATCTCCTGAATAAAAGAAAAATTTCTTAAATAGTTCTGGTTGAAATGAAAGATTTGGAAAAAGCTATCAGCAAGCTTCCTGAGCAGATCTAGTTGGCTACCGTGTGACATAGAAAGCTGGACTAAATGCTTATCCAGCGAGTTCTTAGGGAAAGACATGTAAATTATTTCAGTGACCAGCATGCTTAAAAGTCAATTTTTGCAGGCATTAATTTCAATTAGCAAATTGCCACTTTTCCTTTAACAATTATTTGAAAAATGGGCTTCTGATTATTTTTTTTCCAATTCCAGTTTGGTTCAAAAAAAAAAAAAAGAGGATAAGATAAATATATGTAGGTATTTATTTATTCTGTTTTCATACGGTAACAATCTCATGACTCTGATATTGCAGTAAAGGCAACAGAGTTAAAACAATACTCAATCTGAAGTGCAAAATCAAAGTAGGAGAGAAAAATAATAACACATGATGACACAGTGCTAAAAGTCTCCTCAAAAAAGGTGTATTTTTCATAATTTCCTACAAAGTATCAGGGAGGCCAGATCTCCGGGGGGGGGGGCAGTCCACACAGCAGCAGTTCCTTCTAGCTTCAGATCCTATAACACCCCAGAAATGAGGGACAAGGCTCTCTGAATGATCTAACAGGGCAGGTAGAATCTAACTGAAGATAATGAAATGCCAAACCATGAAGAGTTTTAATATTTAAATTCCTATTCATGAATTCTGGAATGTAGGACTACAATTAGCTATTGGATGCAACTTTAAGGACTTTCATTATAATGGAGAATTCTAAATCCCAATTTATTTTTTACTGTTCATCACAGTTGCAATAAGGCTATTTCTTCGCTAATAAGAACTACCTCAATACCTTTTTGAAATTCTTATTTATTTTTTTACTAGTGGAAAAATTTAATCTGCACTGACTCTGTTCCACAAATCTATATGCATAGGGATTGTCTTTATGTTATTATGTGATACAGAAGGAACTCTTACTCATGACTATGCGGTCGACACTCTTATATTTAATCAACCATCTCACTGTGTGTGAGTTGTGCAGCTATATAAAATTGATAAATAAATAAATACCTATTCTGAAGAAAAGAAAATAGGAGGGACAACCCTGTGACGATCAATGCGTATATTATTTATTTATTTATTCATTTGTTTGTTTGTAAAATGTATTAGCTGCCCATCTAGCCCACATCCTCTGGGATGTGATGATGGATCTGGTTTCTTTTCTTTTCACATTCTGCCCAGAGACATTAATTTAGAATAATATTTGCAGAAAAGTGCCTTTCAATTTACCAATACAATTGTACATCAGTGCTCATCATTCATTGGTTCTGAGAGGCAGAATGTGTATCAGAAAGGATGAGTATCGAATGAATTTTTCCCGTAGAGAATAATATAGTGAGTCACAAGGCAGTAGACACCAACAGGTCCAACCTTTGCATTGTGTATCAAACAAAGGATGAATACCGAGACAAAATTTTCATATTAAAATGCATTGAGTACCAAATTCAATGAGTTTCAAAGCAGTCGAGTACCAAAGCAAGGTACCACTGTAATTCATATGATATCATAAACCTGTGAATAATATACTAGAAGTCTTCTTTTTTGAAAGAACGATGAACTACTTTTAAACCTATAAAGGCAGTACAAGTTTTCAAGTTATATTTGTCACAAGTCCAACTGTTGAAAATTCCTTTTATTTTTAATCCAGAATAATTTTGTCTTGCATATAGTAATAGTTAAGTAACTTGAGAAAGCTAAAAAGGATTCCTATAGATATGTCTGTCCTCCAGGCTATTAATAAAGAGAATGATCTATCATACAAAAAAATCTTTATTTTGTAGTCACTATAGACTCAATTTAATAGGATTTAGCAATCAGTTTGAGGCATTTCTCAACATCCAGCGGTTTCATTTTGGCAATCTTTTCTGAAGAGTTCCCCTCCCTATTCCCCCAAAACACAAATACTTAGTGCAAATATACATAGTAATTGTTCTTTCCTGTAACCTCTCATGTACCTTGCTGACATCAGCTCAATTTGTGAAATAAGGCATATTCAGTCATCTGCGACATTGCTTTAAGGCTAGGACCTTCCTTTCAGTTATAGTCCTAACATGCAATCCATTCTTTAGCCTTCATCATTGTTGTTAATTGTACTTTTAGATTTCTCCCTTTCTCTCTCTCCCTTCTCTCCATTTCCTGTTTTATTTATCCAGATATGATAATAGCATGACTTACATACAATTTGCATGAATGCATCTATAAATAGAACATATAAAAGGAAGATTATTGATGGAGCTAAACTAACACACAGTAGAGCAATTATCCCTGCTTGAAAGAGATTTTAATTTTCTTTTTCTGCGATGCCTACTTGAGACAAGAATGCCGTCTGACTCACTTGCCACAGACACAGGCTATCATAAATCATTTCAACACAAGTTGCCAACTTCCATGTAAAAATTGCATTGTTTTGGCATGATTTAAGTCAGAGGTTTACTCTAAATTTAAGTCAGAGGTTTATTCTCTACAAATAAACATCTATTTAATAAACCCAACTATTGTGGTTTGTAATGCATGGCTTCTGGCTTCATATATTGGACAAATCCAGTCAGACTTTATTCCATAAATCAAATAAAACATGATTTACTGTAATATGTAAACCCAGCTACGGTGTATGGATGATCTGCATATCTAAATTGGAGATCAGACTAAAGAATATTGCATTTGTAATAGTAACACATCTCTATACCAATATCTTTTCATCTTTCATATTTTTTAATATAATGCAGCAAATTTTAATTTTTGATGTAAACCTACTATGAAGATTCTTAATTTTGGACTTGAAGGACTAGAATTCTATCACCCCTTATGAAATACAGAAATAGGGAGATATTATCTTTGTCTGTATTAAAACTTGCACTTATGTAATTTATAATGCATTAGAACTAATAATGTCCACTTTTCAGGAAAAATCTTCTATGGATTCATCTTCAAATCACAAGAAATGTTATTTGGCTACCTTGTTTCATGAGACAATTTTCTTTCATGAACCTGAGAAATGTCATGGCCAGCAGCCGATTATTTAATCAAAGGAAAAAAGTTTATTTTTTTCATGTCCATAAATTGAGCATGGATTAGACATGCACAAAAAGTGTAACATCAACAAGTCACAGTTCAGATGACAAATAATCATCTAAACTCCCTTTTTATTACTGTGTAATCCCTTAATTTGGGATGGAGTTGGGGCAATTGGATGAAGCTGAGTGTTTACTGGCTGGATGGTCTGAATCAACAAATAGACAAGTAAACTATATATTTCTATGAAATTATCTTTATTCTGATTTGTAAGCAGAATTGTGTGTGTGCATTTGAGTCAATTTTTGACTCTGCCTAAACTAATCTCTGCAGGCCTTTCAGCAAAGTTTTGCCAAGTGGTTTGCCATGAACATGAACACATTGTTTCCATCAACAACCCACAATCGTTGGTTGCTAGCCAGAGAAGAAAAAGGGTCCTTTTTGGTTCTCCCACTTCTCCTTATATTTAGTATATCCTAAATATATATCTATCCCAAATTACTGACAAGGAAAGGAATAAGACTTATTTTGGAAGTATGGGTCAGTAACACTGTCAAAGGTCTCCATGACTGGGCATCCCACAAGGCCCATATAAACCTATACAATTCCTATTGCAAATCATAAAAAAGATGCACTATTGTTCCGCCAAATATTGTTAAAACAGATGTCCCAATCTCTCTCTCTCTCTTTTCCATATTGGCTAAGGCATCTAGGAATTTTGGAAAGTCATACATTGTACACCATGCAAGCTATAATGTTGATTTATTATGTCAAGAGCCATATTTGCCTCTGAGTAGCAAACTAAAATTTGCAGCGAGTGCATCTATTTCTAATTGCTTCAAACTGCATCAAAAATATTAAAATATTTATGCTAGAAAAAAAGCAATATTTGGTATTTATATTCTTCATATAGCAATATTAATAAAGATGATGCGAATGAAGATATTGGGTTAATTATCTAGAGGTTTCTAACTTGTTCTTGTTCCAATGCTAATTTTAAAAGTTTAAAACATTTGATAAAATGTTAATTTTAATGTAGGTCTCACCAGAGCAAATACTTTTAATTTTATATAATGTAATTTTATTTGTTTCTTTGTCTCATATCCCACTTTTTCCATGCCAGATGCTGTATACCCAAGCCCCAAATCCAAAGCAATCTATATACTGCTACAGTACAGCACTACTTGGTACAATAATCATTGCCATTACTGTAGTAGCAATATATTATTGCAATGTGTTATCATACCAATTCATTAGTATTCCATGTGGAGTTAAAATTAAACTGTGTGTACAGTGGTTAGACTTCAAACATGAACCTTAGACAACATGGATGAGTCTATGGGAGGGAAACTGAAATGAGTGGATCAAATAATTCATCCCATGTGGCTTAAGCCAGATGTAGGTTCATGTAAGAGCCACTGACAGACACTCACATGGGAACTGGTTTTGCATAAGATTTATTTAACCTTTTTGAAAAACGTCTCCTGTGGGGCAATGGTGCCAAAGAATGTTGGAAAACTGTGAGGGTATGAGAAAAAAAATACCTAGTTTCTTTTTTTTTTAATTGAAGCTTTCCCAGGTATAATTTACATAAAACAAAGATACAACTCATAAATGAGAAAAGAATAAGTTAGTATTTGTTTAAGGCAGCATTGCAAGCAAGAAATCTGAACCAACTTGATTTCCTTCATAGAGAAAGAAGTGAAGAGAGCCTTGACATAATAAATACACAAAAATAATGCCTTTTTTAAATACAGTAGTTACAACCTAATTCTAAATAATAAAAAGTAAATAAGATGGCCAAGTTCCAAGTAACTTAGGTTGGTTGAATCTATGTTGAATCAAAATTATTCCAAAGGACTTTCTTTTTTCAAATCCTTATATTTTCTTCCGTAATAGAGATTTTTATAGATATGGCTAGCATTTCATAAACTCCGCTGTGGTTTATAATCCATATTACGTCCACTGTGTTTTAAATTGTTTCAGAGTATTCTCCTTTTGGTCTAAATTTGAGTTTCCCTAACCTAGCCGACTGACCTTACTTCTCCCTTTATTTCTCCTTTTCTGAGCAATTTTTTTGGTATTTCTGCCGGCATAATTCTCTGTTCCAGTGACAGAATCTGGAGCCAACCATCTACCCTTAACATTCTACAGCCCCTACATTTTTAGTTTGAATTGAGCCCTTACTGTGAAAGAGCCTTTTGATCAACTTTGGCTGAGGTCTGTTTAGGTTTAGGCGTATTTGATTCTCTGTTGGGCCTGTTGCCGAGCAGAACAGTCTAGTGCAGCTCTCAAGTGAAATCCACTAGTAACTAATATATTTCATTGCATTTATTGCCTAAAAAAAAACCCCCTTCTCTCTGTCTTTTAAATCTCTTGCCAAAGCTAAACAGCTGGAGGGGGGAAAGAGGAGGAACACCCTTCTGAAAAATGAATGAAAGTTTCTGTTTCTTGAACATCTGGGGCCCATTAGTGTGAAGACTGTAACTGAAAAGCACTTTGACTAGGCCGCTTTCAGGCTTCCACTGGTAGACATCTGATGAACGGTCTTGGTGGCTGACGAAAACTCCAGTTGTGGAAAGGCCGCCTGCCAGCAGCTGCTGTTGCTGATATCAGAGTGCGAAGTGCACTGCTAGGTGAAAGGATTCCCTGGAGGACTGGAAGCATTGCTGTCTCAGAAGTCAAAGCCATATGAAGTGATGGTGGCATGTTCGAACACACCAAGAAAAAAAAGTCTCCTGCCTATGCATTATTTATTACTTTCCTATATTTATATAATATTCCGCTTCCTGAAAGTAATTTGTTTTGGATTGTGTAATGCTGGGCAGAACATCAAAGGTATGTTAATCAGTGGTAATAAAAGACTAAGATTTTCTGGCCACTGAGGTATTAAATATTGCTAATAAATTACAGGGTTAGCATTTTAAATGAGCTACCGCTCGAAAAGAGCATCAACACTAAGGCCTAAAAGTACTAATTGCCAGGGCTTGGTTTGATGGGGACTTCCCCATCAAACCAAACAAGTGTATTTTTCTTCTAAAAGTTTTAAATAGTACAGGATATAATAACTTGTAAAAATGAAGAATTAATTGCCTTTCACAGTTCCATCTTCACCTTTAGGGCGTTTCGCTGATCACTGACATTTTTAATATTATCTGTTCTTTGGGTACATAATGTGGCAGGATGTTTCCAGGCAGAGGCTTTTAGTTAAATCTATCAAACAAAGTTGTCTGGCTATTTCAGGTTTTTATCTTGAATGGATCCTTTTTTAAAAAAAATAAAAAACAAAGGGAAAGAAATAATGAGGAAATAGTTGGGAGCTAAAAAAAAAAAAAGATTGGTCTTCTATCCCAATTACATCTCATGAAAAAAGCATGATGGCTAATTTTTGTTACATCATCTTCTTCTTGTGCCAGATGCATCATCGGACATTGGTGATCATGTTGGCAATCTTATTTTTATCAACAGCCGCATGATAAAGTGCTGATGAGTTTTGTCGAAACCAGTCCCTTAGATTTTGAACCCATGATCTTCTTCTTCTGTCTGGACCTTGTTTGTCTTCAATCTTGCCTTGGAAAATTAAATGAAACATGCCGTATTTTTATGGATGTCGCATGTCCAAGATGGCCTTCTGTGCATGTCCAAGATGGCCGTCTGACGAGGTCTCGGAGCGGGTGTTGAGGAGATGCCCGGTGTCCAGAAGCAGCGTCGGACGACCTAGCCGACTCAGCTCTGTTTTGGCCGGATGGATGATCTACTCAGCAGCCGCATGAGGGGTTTTTCGCCCTCAAGGAGCTTGCGGTTGCTGAGCGCCGGGCCAGGAATCGAGCCGACGGAAAGGGCGGAAAGGGCGGCGAAATGGCGACGGCTCTGTTGGGGCAGGGCTGTGAGGCTGTGAGGCTCTGACCGGCATTCTCGGCGGAGATTCCCGGATTGCCGACTGCCGAGGCTGGTATTCTGCTGTAAATCGATCTGGCCGACCCTGCCTGCCTGGCTGGATGGACGATCTGCTTGGCAACCATGGAAGAGCTTTGCCCTCGAGGTATTGGTGGTCGCCGAGTTCCGGGCCAGGAACAGTGCAGAGTCGGCGGAAACGGGTCGGTGAAATGGTGGCGGTTTCGGTGGGGTGGGGCGGTGATGCCCGGCCTATCGTTCTGGCCTGTTTTCCGGCCCGCTTTTTGGCAGTGTTTATTCCAGCTTTGCCGGCCTTTTGGGGCGACGGTACCGACAGGATGGACGAGGGATGTTTTGAACTGTCCCTTAATTACTTGATCCAGGAAACCCGGCTTAACTTTGGCTTTAACGGATTTTTCAGCATCCCGTCAAGGTCTCCCATGGGCCCTGTGGAGTGGAGGATGTCATCTGGGCCGTTGGGTTGTTTAGTAGACCGGCTATTTCTACGTTGAGGGTCTGCGGAAGAGATTATGCTCTAGGACTGCTTTGAGAGCATTTATCCTGCTTTTGTCATCTTGTTTTATCATCTTATCTCCTGTGGGCTCCGCGTTTCCTGCCCTTAAAAATGACTGCTGTATTACCATCAGTGACATTGGACAAACTCTTTTATGCCCGATATGAGATATGAGATATTCTCCGTTGGAACTCCGTCGTCTGCGAGGTGCCCCCGCCTCGCAGAAATGGCCCTCTACGTTATTGGGGGCCTATCTTAATGACGGGTTTTGGGACCCAGAGAGATGGCATGCATCGAAGAAGAACCTTTGGGGGTTTTTTAATAGGTTTTTAAATAAGGGATTTTTAAAGGGGGGGAGGGGAGTGACGGGTAGGGGGAGAAGCCCGTCGGGGAGGGTAAGTCCAGTCCCAGCGCCGGCTCACAGCATTTCTTTATCTGGTCCGAAGACGGGGGGGAGGGGGGTGTTCCGAGCGTAGAGTGTTATTCCATCTGTACGGTAGGTGGGAGGGGCAGATATGGCGGAGGCAAGGGGCCGTATCGTTCACTGGGAGCACGTGGTCGATGTTCAAAAGCGATCACGTGCTCCGGCCCCTCAGTCCTTACTCGTTCCCCAGATGGTCAGGATCCTCAGAGATTGGGTCTTCGACTGATGTTATGCAATGCCCGGTCCGTGGCTAATAAAGCTCCCTTGATTTGTGACCTTATTCAGAGGGAGGCCGCAGACTTTATGGGCATTATGGAGACCTGGTTGGGCACAGAGGGGGGTGTACCCCTGGTTGAACTGTGCCCTCCAGGTTTCCGCGCATTCCATCAGCCGAGGGCCCAAGGTAGGGGTGGGGGGGTGGCGGTTGTGATTAAAGAAAGTCTAGAGCCGAGGGAGTCCACTGTGCCTCAGATAGCTGGTTGTTGAATCCCTCCTTGTGAAGTGGGGCCATAGGAATCAGATGGGCTTGTTGATCGCGTACCTGGCTCCTTGCTGCGTGACTACAGCCCTCCCTGAGCTACTAGAGGTGCTTGCCGGGGTGGCGGTTGAGATTCCCAGACTTTTAGTCATGGGGGATTTCAACCTGCCATCGGCCGGCTTGTCATCAACAGTGGTTCAGGAGTTCCAGGCTTCCATGACGGCCTTGGACCTGATTCAAGTAACTGATGGCCCCACACACACTGGGGGAGGCACACTAGATTTGATTTTTATCTCTGGACAGTGGTTTAATGATCTGGAAGTAAGAGATTTAGTGATAGAACCGGTGTCATGGTCAGATCATTTTCTCCTTCGCCTAGACTTTCGGACCGCCGCCCACCATCGCAGGGAGACGGAGCCAATGCGTTGGTTCCGTCCCAGGCGCCTGATGGACCCTGAGAGGTTCCGGACGGAGCTTGGGCCGTTTCCTGAGGATCTTGCCCACGGCACGACTGAAGAACTAGTCGCGGCCTGGGAACGGGCCGCGGCTGGGGCTTTGGAACGTGTCGTGCCTTTGCGGCCTCTGACCCGGTGTAGATCTCACTTGGCTCCTTGGTTCTCCGAGGAGCTGAGGGAGATGAAATGCCGGAGAAGACGCCTAGAGAGCACCTGGAGGTCTAGCCGTTCCGAGGCTGATCGGACACTAGTGAGGTCTTTTACCAGGACCTATCTAGTGGCAATGAGGGAGGCGAAACGTTCTTACGTTTCCACCCTCATTGCATCGGCAGATAACAACCCAGCCGCCCTGTTTCGGGTGGTCTGGTCCCTCCTTCATCAGGGGGGACGGGATGACCCCTTACAAGGACGTGCCGAGGAGTTTAACGGTTATCTATACGATAAAATCTTTCAGCTTCGGGATAGTCTGGACCACAATTGCGATGATCCAAGCGTGATGACAGAGCCTCGTCTTGTTGAGGTTATTTGGGATGAGTTTGATTCTGTGGCTCTCGAGGACGTGGACAGGTTGCTGGGGAGGTTACATGCAACCACATGTTTACTGGACCCGTGTCCCTCCTGGTTAGTACTGGCTACTCAAGAGGTGACACGAGGCTGGCTCCAGGGAATTATAAATGCTTCTTTGGTGGAAGGGGTTTTCCCCGCCGCCTTGAAAGAGGTGATAGTGAGACCCCTCCTCAAGAAGCCTTCCCTGGACCCAGCTATTTTGGGGAATTACCGTCCAATCTCCAACCTTCGCTTTGTACCTGGATGAAGCCATCTATCTAGACCCGTTCCAGTCCGGCTTCCGGCCCGGTCATAGTACAGAGACAGCTTTGGTCGCGTTGGTGGATGACCTCTGGAGGGCCAGGGATAGGGGTTGTTCCTCTGCCCTGGTCCTATTAGATCTCTCAGCGGCTTTCGATACCATCGACCATGGTATCTTGCTGCACCGGTTGGAGGGGTTGGGAGTGGGAGGCACCGTTTATTGGTGGTTCTCCTCCTATCTCTCCGACCGGTCACAGACGGTGTTGACAGGGGGGCAGAGATCGACCGCGAGGCGCCTCACTTGTGGGGTGCTGCAGGGGTCGATTCTCTCGCCTCTCCTGTTCAACATCTATATGAAGCCGTTGGGTGAGGTCATCAGTGGTTTCGGGGTGAGTTACCATCTGTACGCTGATGATACGCAGCTGTACTTTTCCACCCCGGACCACCCCAACGAAGCTGTCGAAGTGCTGTCCCGGTGTCTGGAAGCCGTACGGGTCTGGATGGGGAGAAACAGACTCAAGCTCAATCCCTCCAAGACGGAGTGGCTGTGGATGCCGGCACCCCGGTACAGCCAGCTGCAGCCGCAGCTGGCTGTCGGGGGCGAGTTATTGGCCCCAATGGAAAGGGTGCGCAACTTGGGCGTCCTCCTGGATGGGCGGCTGTCGTTTGACGATCATTTGGCAGCCGTCTCCAGGAGGGCTTTTTACCAAGTACGCTTGGTTCGCCAGTTGCGCCCCTTCCTTGACCGGGATGCCTTATGCACGGTCACTCACGCTCTTGTCACTTCCCGTTTGGATTATTGCAATGCTCTCTACATGGGGCTGCCCTTGAAGTGCACCCGGAGGCTGCAGCTAGTCCAGAATGCAGCTGCGCCGGTAATAGTGGGAGCAACTCTTTGCTCCCATATAACACCGATCCTGCACGGCTTGCACTGGCTTCCTGTGGTCTTTCGGGTGCGCTTTAAGATATTGGTTACCACCTTCAAAGCGCTCCATGGCTTAGGGCCCGGGTACTTACGGGACCGCCTGCTGCTACCTAATGCCTCCCACCGACCCGTATGCTCACACAGAGAGGGTCTTCTCAGGATGCCGTCCGCCAAACAATGTCGGCTGGCGGCCCCCAGGGGTAGGGCCTTCTCTGTGGGAGCTCCTACGCTCTGGAACGAACTTCCCCCTGGATTGCGTCAATTACCTGATCTTCGGACCTTTTGCCGTGAGCTGAAAACACATCTATTTATACAAGCGGGACTGGCTTAATATTTTTAAATAATTTTTAAATTTTTTAAATCTTTTAACGGGGGTTTTATTATTTTAGGGTGTAATTTTAAATTTTAAATTTTTTAATTGGCCATTTTCTAATATGCTTGCTTTTAAATTGTTGTTTTAATTGTATATTTCTTATGTTTTTTATCTTTGGCTGTACACCGCCCTGAGTTCCTAGGGAGAAGGGCGGTATAAAAATTTAATAAATAAATAAATAAACATGTCCAAAATATTCTAACTTTTGCTTTTTTATGATTTTGATGATTTCCCTTGACTTTCCCAGGTGGCTTATCACCTCCTCATTTCTGATTTTGTCACCCCAGCTTATACATAACAGCCATCTGTAAATCCACATTTCAAATGCTTCTAGTCTCTTCAAGTGGCTTTCTGTCAGAATCCAACTCTCTACTCTGTAGAGCAAGATAGAAAAGATGTAACATCTAACAAACCTGATTTTCAATCTTAAGCTTATGTCGTGACCGCAAAAGACCTTTTTCATTTTGAAGAATGCTGTTCGAGCTTTCTCTATCCTTGTTTTTACTTCAGTGGTCATGTTCCAGCTTTCATAAATTAGAACCAAGGTACATGACCCTTTCAACTTTTTCTAGTGATATTCCTTCTGAAGCTATCGATGGTAACACCTTAATGGGTTGTTTGCTGATGATTTTGAGGTGTTAAGCTTCAAGCTGTATTTTTCAGATATTTCTGTGACTGTTGATGAGGAGCTGACGGTCTTCATGCTTACTGCCAAGCAGAACTATATTATTTATTTATTTAGTTAGTTTGTCAAATATGTACGAGAAAACAAGTATAAGTATAAACATAGGCATGAACACAGGAAATGAGAATGAATAAATGGGGACAGTAGGACAAAGACAGCAGGCACACTGGTGTGCTTATGCAGGCCCTCTTACAGACCTCTTAGGAATAGGTTGAGGTCCTCTGTAGACAGTTTAAGGTTTAAGTTTGGGGGGTTTGAGGATGTAACAACAGAGTCAGGTAGTGCATTCCAGGCATTGACCACTTTGTTGCTGAAATTGTATTTTCTGTAATCAAGTTTGGAGTTGTTTGCCTTGAGTTTGTGTCTATTGTTTGCACATGTATTAATGTGGTTGAAGCTGAAGTAGTCATTGACAGGCAGGACATTGTAGCACACAATTTTGTGTACCACGCTTAAGTCAGACCATAGTTGGCATAGTTCTAAGTTGTCCAAGCCCAAAGTTCTGAGCCTGGTGGCATAAGGTATTCTATTGTGAGCAGAGGAGTGGAATACTCTTCTCATGAAATACCTCTGGACTCGCTCAATTGTATTAATATCTGATATACAGTGTGGATTCCAGGCAGATGAGCTGTATTTGAGAATCTGGAAAAGCTTTTGTATCAGTGGTGAAATGTAAAATTCGTTATTACCAGTTCTATGGGTGTGGCTTGGGAGGGTAATGTGACTGGGTGGGCGTGGCCAACTTTTTTTTTTTTACTTTTAAAAGCATTTTTTCTACAACCCTTTTATCCTTAATGAAATCTGAAGTCACAAATTGTTTTACAAACCATACTGATTGGTTGGCATGAGTGGTCTAACGCCCTCTATAAGGTTGTCATGCTCTTTGGCAATGAATCAATATGATTTCTGATTATCATTGGCATTTTTGTAATGGGAAGTCTCTTGTTCCCTAATTAGTCTGTTTCCCTAATAGAAAACTATTTTTGAAAACTTGCACTGCTAAACTATAGGATTCTAGAAAGATAATATTTGGAATCAGTTATATATCCTATTAGTTGTCCAGAAGTTCTGAAGATCTTTTTGGAACGAATGGAATGGATTAGGAAAATCCTTTCAGTATAGCTCAACTCAAAGCTACTTTATTTTTTTTTCCTTATAAAGAAAGACTCTAAAAAAGGTGTATTAATTTGTGCAATGCTAATGAAATCAAGTTGTGTATCTCCACTGGGCAACTGATACTGTCACAGTGCTGACTGAGTACCTGGCAGCTGTGGGGAGGAACTGACCAACTCAAGATGGAAGGGCTTTGGTTTTTTGGCTGTCAGGACTTGAGGATATTTCATCTTTGACTCAATTTGGGGCAATGAGCAATTTGGGGATCCTCCTGGACTTATGGCTTCTGCTGAATGAACAGGTCGTAGCTATGACTAGAAGGGACCTTTGGACATCTGTCTTGTGCACCAACTGTGTCTTTTCCTAGACTGGAAAGCCTTGTGTAAGCTGGACTGATTCCCAGTTTTCTTCATAAAACAATTAGTAATTTTAATTGGGTTTTTATGGTTTTAATGTGTATTTTAATTAATGGGCCAAATTGAATAGGTTTTTTAAACGGGTTTTTAACTGTACATTGTATGTTTTATTGTGTTTTACCTGGCTGTAAACCGCCCTGAGTCCTTTGGGAGAAGGGCGGTATAGAAATTAAATTATTCTTATTCTTATTTTTCCAGATACAATTCAAGAAGCTGGGCATCACCCTTAAAGTCCTATATTGCTACCGTCAATGGGATCACTCTTCTTCAGTGTGTCTGCCATCCCACAAGAGCAGAGTAAGAGTAAGCAGCCACCAGGTCCCTTCCTTAAACATTGCTATCTGGTGGATTCTTTGACAGGTGTCTTCTCCATTGAAGCTCCTGCTCTATGGAAAACCCTCCCTCAAGAGATCTTACAGGCCCCTACTTTCTTAGCCTTCAGGAGAACATGTAAGACCTCACTCTTCCCTCAAGTGTTTGGATAGGTTGAAGTTAGGGCAATATAAGAATATGAGGGTTTGTTGTTAATTATTTTTGTTTTATTTTTTTTGGAAGTATATATTGCTTTATTTTGGGACTGTAAGCCACCTAGATTTTGTTTTTAAGATAGGAGCTATACAAATGTTTTAAATAAAGAAATAAATCGGAGACTTCCGGTGGCGCTGCAGGCATTGGAGACGGTCCTTTTGGACCGTCAGCTCCATGATCTTGTTAAAGTCGTTCAGACAGTGCTCATCAGCTCTCTGATGGCTTGGAAACCTTTCCCTCGGGAAAAGATGGAAAAGTGAGCTGCCATGTGGAGGTAGAGCTCCCCGAGAGCCCCAGAAAAAATTCTAGGGGCAAAAAGGGTGAGAGCTCCCTATTTAAGCCTGGCGAAAGCTCCGGATCTGGGATCCTCTGCATTAATTTATTAATACAGAACAAAATGCAGCGACCATCTCTGCTATCAAGATGAAGATCAATCTTAATTTACTTTAAGCAGACAGAGCAAAGGCAGGAGAACAGGCTTATGTAAGCATCAGACCTCAACTCGGTCTTTGAATGGTACTTGAGAAGAAAGGAAATGGCGGCTCTGCTTAATAGGGTGTGAAAACGAAAGTTAAGGAAGTCCTCATTAGCATTGTTAGGGCCCTTAACACTGTTTAAACTTGCTGGATTTTATACTTATGTGAAGAAATGTTAAAGAGAAAAGTTCAAGGACTGCAGAATTGAATTACCCAACCCAAATAAGGAGTTTATGAACAGCTTTGACTTTGTTGCAAAGTATAAAGTTTAAGTAAGATGGCTTTTGTGCAATTAAAACCTGCTGTTTTTAAGGAAACTGGTGCCTCGTTAGCACAAATATATAAATTACTAGAAGAGTTGAAGGAATTTCTAAAGGCTCAAATTTTTGCTATAGACCAAAAGTTCAAGGAAATTGAAGAGAAAATAATGAAAGTTAAGGATACTCTTGAAGCTCAGGACGAAGAAATAAAAGAAGATATGGTGGCAGCATTTAAAAGTTTTCTTGAATACACAAATCAGCTGGATGAAAGAGTTGAAGAAGTTAATCAAGTTAATTTGGACTTAAAAAATAAAATAGAGGAGCTTCAGACTAAGGTAGACACTGCAAATGAAGAACGAGTTGTGTTGCAATATAGAGTAATGGAATCTGCATTGAGAGTGAGAGGTTTGAATGAAAATAAGTGAGAGAATTTAAAAGATGTCTTTGGAGAGGTTTTTGCACAGATGATTGGACAGAAACCTGTAGATCTTAAAACGCAAATTGAAAAAATCTATCGTGTTAATTCATGGGTTGCAAGAGAAAGACAGTTACCAAGAGATGTAGTGATTTATTTTACAACCAGGAAGATCAGGATTGAGATTTTACAAGCTTCTTATAAAAATAAAACTCAAATATTAGGACAAGAGGTATTAGTGTTAAAAGAAATTCCCTCAAAAATTTTAAGAAATAGAAAAGAGTTTGCTTTTTTGTTGGACGACTTTAGAAATCATCAGATATGGTTTAGATGGGATGTTCCAGCTGGACTAACAGTAAATTATGCAGGAGAGAAATATCGACTTAATATGGTGTTTAAAGCAAGAGATTTTTATACTAACGTATTGAAGGCTGGAACTCCACCACTGTTAGAAGTTAAAATGGGAAGAGAAGTGGATGTAGTTAAAAAGTGTGACAAGGTAGCAAAGCAAATACAATCTAAAGTAGAGGCTGTGACTAAGGAAGAAAGGTTGAAAGCAGCAGGGGAAGAGCAAAGAATGATTGTAATTACTAAATGTAAAGAACAAAGAGTAAAGAAGCAACAATTTCAAACAAAAAGAGTTTCTTTTTATGGGAAAGGGTAAATCACAAGCAAAATTTTTGGATATAAAAAGTAGAAAGGATAATTTATAATTGGCTTTAGTAAGTAGTTAATTAGATAAGTAAAAAACTCAGGAAATTTTTTTTTTCTTATATAAAATGCTTTATAGATGGTATTTGGAAATTAAATTGGTGTATATATCTTAATCTAATTTAAATGTAGGAGATATATTAGATTGATGTTATTTTATTATATATGGTGGATTTAGTTATGTTGGACAAAATCTGATGTTGGGTCATATAAAGTGTTGGGAAAAAATTAAAAAAGAAATGGAATTGGTTAAGGCTTGTATGACAAAATGGTTATAAAATATTTGGTAACTCATTGATATGGCAATATGGGGGAGGAAAAAATTGGGTTAAATATTAATTGTATATAAGTTAAAAAGTTAAGACAGAACATTTTATAAAATGTTAAAGTTTGGTTGATTATATAAAAAAAATCTAGAAGAAGATAATGTTTATTTAGTAATTGATATTATTATTATTATTATTATTATTATTATTATTATTATTATTATTATTATTATTATTATTATTATTATTATTATTATTATTATTAGATTTTTATACCGCCCTTCTCCCGAAGGACTCAGGGTAGTTTACAGCCAAAAAATAAGAACACAAGCAATGTACAATTAAAACAAAATTAAAAAACTTATTAAATAATTGGCCGAAATTTAAAAACATTTAAAATCTAAAAACCCTTAAAATTCATCTAAAAATTTAAATTTAACAATTTAAAATTTAAAATTTATTGGGTTATTAAAATTTATTTATGTTATTGGGTATGGATGCTAAAAGTACTGAACTGTTGGAAGCGGTGGAAATTTCAGTGTACCTGAATGAATACCCACAAGAAAATATACTGGAATGAATAAGATGGACTGACTACAATTAGAACAATTATTGGATGAAGAAATATCAAATATCTTATGAATAAACATTTCCTTTTTTTCTTTATTATGGAGTTGAGGTTATAGGGGAGGGATGGGAATTTATGGATAATTAGTGTATTTTAGCTTATGATTGTTAGATCTTATACCCTGTATTTTGCTCTGGGAAGTCCGGGTGGGTGGGTGAAGATGGGTGGGGGGAGGGGAGTGGGATGTATTGAAAAAATTCTTTGTAAAACACTTTAATTAAAAAAAATTAAAAAAATAAAGAAATAAATTATATCTGCTAATAGAATTCCATCCATTGCATATATTTTACATTTTACATTTAATCTTTTAATCTAATCTCTTTAGTTCTTGTATTTCAATGAGTTTGAGTCCAGTGTTCCTTTTTCATAACAACAAATGTTCCAGATTTCCTTTGTGTAACTTAGTCCTAAGTGAGAATATTTATATATATGTGATATTATTCCTTTAGCACTGATAGCATCGAAACTCTTTTGATCATGGAAACGTCTCTCTCAAGCCCCACAGTTGTTGTAAGTGTGATGCATCAACATGTATGCAATCTATGACAGGTGTTCTAAATCCTAAAGCCATAAAGTCACGTCCTAATTTTCTCTATAGGTTTTCTGATAGGAAGAAAAAACAGAATTTTTTTATCTTTACTCAAATGCATCATAGCTTAAGAATATTCTTGGCTAGATATGTGCCTACAGAGTTAAGGACTTCTTTAAAAATATTGAAAAGATTGACTTTTTTCTTTTTTACTATTTTCATTTCTATGGAGTATTAAAAGACATTGGCACTATATACTGAAATAAGATGGGAAAGATATTGACTTTGTCCCTTTTATTTGGCATAGAGAAGAAATTTCCTAGGTAAAGCTTAAAAAAATGAGACCTGATGCCAAGCAATATAATTTTTTGTGATGAAGGTTCTTTTTTAGATCCAGAGTTTCTATTGATTGCAAAACAGTTGGACATTTTCACCCAATAGAGCTGTTTTATATTAATTGTTGAAACTTGGACAGACTTTGCAACTTTTAATAGGAACATGAATATCGTATCCAAATAATCCAAAGACACCAAAGCACAAATGACCATGTATGAGGCCAAACAAAAATGGAGCTATCAAGGACCAGACTATAGCAAATTAGATACAGTGGTGCCGATTTATGTCGATAATCACAGAGAATTCTCAGAATCAACAAAGCAGAAAGATTTAAGGCACAGCAAATTCAACACAGCAAAGCAAAAGTATTTTTTTTTCTTTCCCAGCAACAAAAATAACTTTACTATTCTTAAAACAAAAAACATGTTTCATAAATATAATAACACAGAGAGGGAGATGTAAATTCGTTAGCAGGCAGAACTTTGAAATTTAAATCCTTGGGGAAGTACCCTTTAAGTTTCCTGGATAACATTTTTGGAAGAGGTTTGCAATGGCCTTGTCGCTAAGGCTTGAAGAGAATGACTGATTCAAGACCACTCAGCTGGCTTTCAAGCCTACAGTAAGCTAGAGCTGAGACTGCATGTTCCTACTCTACCATTTTAAAGTATAGACCAAGCACAATCTCAGATAGCATATAGGCTCTGACTAAAATCATAGGATGAGTCAAGCTATTCTCCAAAGCACCTGAAGGCAGGACAAGAAGCAATGGGTGGAAACTAATCAAGGAGAGAAGCAACTTAGAACTAAGGAGAAATTTCCTGACAGGTAGAACAATCAATAAGTGGAACAACTTGCCTCCAGAAGTTGTGAATTCTCCAACACTGGAAATTTTTAAGAAAATGTTGGATAGCCATTTGTCTGAAACGGTGTAGGGTTTCTTGCCTCGGCAGGGGTTTGGACTAGAAGACCTCCAAGGTCCCTTCCAACTGATGTTATGTTATGTTATGTTATGTTATGTTATGTTATGTTATGTTATGTTATGTTATGTTATGTTATGTTATGTTATGTTATGTTATGTTATGTTATGTTATGTTATGTTATGTTATGTTATGTTATGATGGCTTAGGTTGCAGAAATTGCCAATGCTTGCTATAAGGAAGTACTCAGAGTTTCTCCATACTCATGTTTTCCTCTTCTTCTATTCAATTGTATCCGATTCTCAGAGACTGCCTGCAAATGTTCCTGAAGTTTTCTTGGCAAGAGTTTTTATAAGTGGTTCGTCATTGCCTCCTTCTTAGGGCAAAAGAAATTATTGGCCAAGGTCACCCATCTGGCTTCATATGTAAGGCAGGACTAGAAATTATGGTCTCCTGGCTTCTAGCCAGATGCCTTAACCACTACAGCAAACTGACTCTCAAATTCATATTACAGTGAGTTAAAATAAAATAAAACCTAACTGTCAAATGCAATGAAGCCATCAACATAGTTACTACTGAAAAATAATTGCATGTGCTCTGCAAGGCATGACAAAGGCTGAGCCTTGCCGTGATTATAAGTAATTAAAATAAAACTGACTGAAACATTTCCTGAACTTTTTAAATCCATATACAGGAAGAAAAGGCATCTTCTGTAAATGTCTGATCTGTCAAACACAGGACAATTCTGTGAGACAATGTTGGTCTGTCTTGGCAGAGGACTATTACTGCTTAATGACTTTGGAGTGGGAAGTAGCCTCTGTGGAGTAAAAGCGTAGTCTAGATTTCTCCCATTCCTGAGGGGATATTCCATCAGCCTTCAGGAAATGAATAGTCCAAATAAATGAAAATTCAACGGATGTTTGTTTTGTATGAAATTTTGAAAATAATAATCCCCATCCCTATACCTCTAATGGCAATGAATGGATCTATTCAGCAGAAGTATGAAATCACAAAGAATCATACTTATGCTAAAGAAGTCTCAGTCTCTCTCTCTCTCTCCCTCCCTCTCTCCCCCTCTCCCTCCCTCCCTCCCTCCCTCCCGTATACTGCTAGCAAAACTGAGCAGTGACAATTGCAAGTGAAAAACAAACATATCCTCATATCCAGGGAAACAGGGAGATTCTTTACAGGGAAATCCCTTCCCTTCCCATAGGAGAAAGAGTGGCAGAGTCTGGGAGCAAGGTCAAAAGAGGGATTACATTAATGTACTAAGTCCAATTCACCATTACTTCTGTTGGCCCTTATCTGATTTTTAGCAGGTCTAACCTTAGTTGAGAATATTCCTGTGCTTAAGCAAGAGCAATGAATCGGTTTAATTGGAACTTCACATGTGATTTTGATCTTTTGTGCCTGACACTCCCTTCCCTTCCCTTCCTTTCCTTTCTCTTCCCTTCCTCTATCATCTAACCACGAGTAGTAAAATAGTAATGAACATTCATACAATGCATACATGCACAAGACATAAGCACTATTACAAAAAGGAAACATCTTAAAACTTGAGTGTGATCTGAGTGAAGTGGAATCAGATTGTGATGAAAATTTTGTAATGAACGATGAGGAACCCACTGCTACCACCAATTCTGACATCAGCGATGATGAAATTCCCAATGAAATTGATGACCAAGTACAATCTACATTGTGCAATAATTTATATGGCAAGAACAAATTCAAATGATCTTCTGCACCTTTTGGAAGCAATAGATCCAGAATGGTTAGTCACAATATTGTTATGTAATTACCTTGACTACAGCCAGCAGCTAGAAATCTCAAAAATTCATCTACTCCCCTAAAGTTTTGGAAATTGGACCCAGATTGTTGGGGGCAATAAGTTGACTTTGTATATAATATACAAATGGATGAAGACTATTGCTTGACATAGTGTAAGCCGCCCTGAGTCTTCGGAGAAGGGCGGGATATAAATGCAAATAAAAAAAAATTATTATTTTCTAAAGAAATAATTAGTACCATTATTCAGTGGACCAAGAGAAGAAAGATTGAAGTTCAAGGATGGAGAAACTAAAAGTGACCTGTGAGATGTGGATTTAATAGAGATGAATACATTTTTTTTGTTTACTGCTCTATACGTCAATTTGAGATCATTATTTATTTCCTCTGAATTGAGTTTTTATCAGACATAGATTTTTTTTATTTTTATTTACATTTATATCCCGCCCTTCTCCGGAGACTCAGGGCGGCTTACAGTGTGTAAGGCAAATGAAGGGACATCTGTAAAACAACAGATAAATAGAATGAAAAATCTATGTGATCACTGTGAGTCAACACTGACTTGATGACACATAATCAATCAACCAATCAATCAATCTAAATCAATCAAATCAAAGGTTATAAGATAAAAGACTTAGAAGAAAACACTCATTAAATCCTATAGAGTGGCTGCAACTTTATTTCTGCAATGTGGGGGTCAGATAAACAATAGCTTCAAGTAGCTAATTCTGTCTATAATTGAACTTGTCATGTTCACTAAGCTAACATATTGGTAAAGAATTCCTACACATGGTTTCCTTGATAGGCACAACTCCTTAAGTACAGAATATAATTTTATTTACCTCGTTTCAGTGAAATACCACAGAAATACTGGACACTTCAACAAATAGACCATTGTTTGTATACATTAATTCTATATCCCCAAGAATACAGTCTCTGAAGAGATCCTACAGACATGTCCCTTACATGTGGTTTGGAAGGCAGCCAGAGTGGAGCATACAGAAGCCATATGTTTCCCTCTCAAAATGTCACCCTTCAGGTGCAGAGTACAAACAGTAACAAAATCATAATCTCCTTCCCACATGAAAGACGGAGGTGGGAAGGAATTAGGCAAAATGCCAGCTGCCTGCTGCTTAGGGAAATACCACATCACAACTTAAATTTTGAAGTTCATAAATAAATCCCAGAATGTTGACACTTCAGGGTGCTAGCAATAGAACCTAGTGGGCTCCCTCGTTCTTTTTTAATGCTATAATTAATATATTGAGCAACAGGACTAATGACTAAGAATATTCCTTAAGGTCTTGCTCATGGGTTTCTGTCAAGACGGTAAGTGCAATTAGTGCCTAAGAGAATATATTTGTATCTCATGAGTTATTAATCCAGCTCCTTCATTTGATTGCAAACCAACCTGATTGAGGTCTGTGGTTCAGCTATACCATCTAGGCTGCAAGAACAGCTTATGTTAGAATGATTAGCTGATCTTAAAAATCAGTCAGAACTGTATAAAGGCTTGATCCTAAAATTCCACCTTCAGTTTGTTCGATGTCTTGCTATTTCCTGGTTTTATAATTTGATTTTAACTGGCTTCTTACTCTTTGGGGTTATCCACTTCTAATTCCTCTAATCCTTGTTACCTATTGTAGTATCTTAGTGTTGCATGTCAATATCCTGCCTCTAGCTTGCTGAAACTAACAAAATGCTTGGGCATACTTACCTCTGTACAGTCTTCACCATACTTCAAGTCATCAATTAATCCATTTCATATTTTTTTTAAAAAAATAAGTGAATGCAAAAAAAAATACAAAATACAAAAATAAATAAATAAAATAGAAATAGAATAAAAGCATCTGAAGAGATTAAATCTCAAAGTTAAATTAATATTTATAATTGCTTCTTATTGAAAGGGAACTATATATATATTTAAAAAAAAACATTAATTTTATTACAATTCCAACATAGGTAGAAAAAGGTTATTCCTAAAGTATTATTTCTTGTTGAAAATGATATAGTCCAAAAATCTACTGAAATTTTTGGGGTTTGTTTAACCTCTTCTTTTTTATTAAGTGAAACATCTAGGCCACAAAAGCAAAAGAAATATATTTGTATTTAAAGAATTTGACAAATTTAAAAAGAATTCAAAAAAGATTTTTTAAAATTGTAAAAAGGGCATTCTGGTAGCCTCCCTCTATTTTCCCCCCTTCTCTTCTTTGTTCTAGGCACCAATTGCCACCTGAATATTTTTATAGAAATTAATATGAATTTCTGTTTTGGTTGTTTTTTATCATTATAATAGTTGCTTTTCCCCCCCTTCAGAAACCATATGGTAAGCGTTTCAGTTTGCCTTATTTTGTCTATACTATAAGGGAGTCAGTCCTGCTTGAATCTGGTTGGACTTCAATAACTGTTTATGGCCAGTTTTTCCATGGCCACATACCCTTCATTTCAGTCTCCCAATGGGTCAACTTTTGAGTCCCACATTGATGTGTTTAATATAATAAACATTCTATTTTTTCTTTGTCTCATTCAGGCTTTTATCAAGTTGCTACTCATATTTATTTATTTATTTTCAAATACATATTAAATAATATATATATAAGTATAAGCATGAATTGAATACATAAAATGAATACAACTAAAGGGAACAGTAGGACAGGGACGGTAGGCACTCTGGGGCTCTTATGCATGCCCCTTACAGACCTCTTAGGAATGGGGTGGGGTCAACAGTAGACAGTCTAAGGTTAAAGTTTTGGGGAGTTTGGGATGAGACCACGGAGTCTGGTAGTGCATTCCAGGCATTAACAACTCTGTTACTGAAGTCATATTTTCTGCAATTGGGATTGAAGCGGTTCACTTTAAGTTTGTATCTGTTGTGTACTCCTGTAATTGTTGTGGTTGAAGCTGAAGTAGTCATTGACAGAAAGGACATTGTAGCAGAAACAAACTGCCACTGAAACGAAAGCAAGTGTCTTTCTTAGCATTTTAAAACAAATAAATGACAAGAATTAAAAATGACTTACAGCTGCTGCTGCTGCTGAAAACACGGATGCCTTTGAACATTAGCAACAGATTAGAACAGCTCCTGGCCTTATGAAGCTAACCCTGTCTGTAATACCTAAACAGAGCTTCTCTCTCTCTCTCTCTCTCTCTCCCTCCCTCCCTCTCCACTCTCTCCCTCTCCTTCCTTCCCTTCCTCCCTCCCTCTCCCTCCTTCTCTCTCTTCCTGTCGTTCCCTCCTTCCTCTCTCTTTTTTTCCTCTGGTTATTTCTTCTCTTTGCCTCATCTCAGTACAGTTTTATTCCCTCTTTTTATTTTGCTTCCATGATCAGTTCCTCCTCCTAGTCTTTGCCTGATGCTGGTGTATCCCATGATTTAATTAGTTCCCTCAACTCAAGGCCAGAATTATAAGAAAGAGTACTTACTTCTTCTGATTTCCAGCAAATATATATTTTTAAATCACATCTTAAGTAGATTTTTCTTTTCTTATCCTTGTGTTGTTTTCTTAGGCATTTTGTGAGTTCAATTATATGTTTTGTAGGATTCAGATTTGTTTCCAATTATATTTTAATTTATTTTGTTTTAATATGTTGCCCGTTTGGAATAGTAGTTTAGTGTAGAGAGCCAGTTTGGTGCAGTGATTAAGGCACCAGACTAGAAACTGGGACAGTGCGAGTTCTAGTCTTGCCTTAGGCACACAACCAGCTGGCTGGCCTTGGACTGCACTCTCTCGCTCAGTCCTAGGAAAGAAACAGTGGCAAGCTGCTTCAGAAATGCTGCCCAAAAAAATGCAGGGTCAGCTCTGACTGGAAGGGGCACACACACACAGAGAGAGAGAGAGAGAGAGGGAGAGAGAGAGGGAGAGAGAGAGAGACACGGAGCATTCAATATATGCCTTAGATAAAAGCACAACAAAACTGAACAAATACTTCCTGTGATTTAAGATGTGCAATTCAGCCTAAAATTGATTTATTTTTTTATTTCCTAAGTGACTAATTTTCTATTTGTCTCAGTAAATTTTCCCTTTGTTTCATTTTTTAGCCCATTTTGCTAGTCTATCAAATTGGGTTTTAATTTCATTTCTGTCTTCTAAGGCAGGGGTCTCCAACCTTGGCACCCTTAAGCCTGGTGGACTTCAACTCCCAGAATTCCCCAGCCAGCAAAACAAAGCTGGCTGGGGAATTCTGGGAGTTGAAGTCCACCAGGCTTAAAGTTGCCAAAGTTGGAGACCCCTGTTCTAAGGTACTAACTGTCTCATTCAATTTTTCATGAAATGAAAATTGTTTCGCCTTTTCGTTCAACAGAGTACTGTAGGATGCTAGCCATCTTGAGCAACATTTCTTTATGGAAAGAATGATGGAATACATACATACCAGTACACTCTTTTATAGTAATAACCCATAAACATTTTATTTATTTCTCACTTCTCACATTTATATACTGCCAGAATTCAAGGATTCTTAGCAGTTTACATCTATAAAAACGGGCTAGTCTTAAGGCCACCTTAAAGTGGAGCAATCAGAAACTAATTTGAAAACTATATCACTATATTAAATGACAGCTTTTATAGTATAAAAATCATCTGCCCTTTGTAGTAATAGGATGAAGCTCTCTGCCATGCTAAACATATTATTATACTCATCACAACATGTTACTAAGCCATGCTCAAACAGTAGATTTTGCACGCAGGAAATGAAGATTTGAAAGATAAGGCATTAGGAGAGAATCAATAAAGCCTTCTCTTTTACATATCCCCAAAGTCTAATTAACTTCAAAGTGCTTAATATGAATATAATTAAAAAGAAGAATAAACAGAGAAAGGGGATGGGAGAGACTTGATTTAATATCATTACTAAAATGATAGTGCTTAGGTGTGCAGCTAACCATATGAAATTATGTCATCAAGTTAATGCAACTTCATAAACAAACAGTATGGTGGTCTTATCCTTGCTAAAGCTGGCTTGTTAAAGCAGCCTGAAAGGGGTGGCATATGAGGGGGTCCTATCTGTGATTAATTCTTCTCTGAATAAGAGGACTGTTCCACTATCATTCATCCCCTCTGCAAGAAGCCATTGCTATACCTCGCTTTTCTGGACAATTTTCCTCCTCCAAGATGGTTGAGACAGTATCTGACCTCCAAGAGACAGGGGTTGTGTAGGAGCTTCAAGTGACCTTGGAAAAGGTGGATTACCTTAATCCTTTTCAGTCAAGATTCAAGCCCATGTAGTGGAAGGAAACGCGATTAGTTGCACTTTTAGAATAGAATAGGATAGAATTTTTATTGGCCAAGTGTGATTGGACACACAAGGAATTTGTCTTGGTGCATATGCTCTCAGTGTACATAAAAGAAAAGATACGTTCATCAAGGTACAACATTTACAACACAATTGATGGTCAGTATATCAATATAAATCATAAGGATTGCCAACAACAAGTTACAGTCATACAGTCATAAGTGGAAAGAGATTGGTGATGGGAACGATGAGAAGATTAATAGTAGTGCAGATTCAGTAAATAGTTTGACAGTGTTGATGGAATTATTTGTTTAGCAGAGTGATGGCCTTCGGGAAAAAACTGTTCTTGTGTCTAGTTGTTCTGGTGTGCAGTGCTCTATAGCGTCGTTTTGAGGGTAGGAGTTGAAACAGTTTATGTCCAGGATGCGAGGGGTCTGTAAATATTTTCACGGCCCTCTTCTTGATTCTTGCAGTATACAGGTCCTCAATGGAAGGCAGGTTGGTAGCAATTATTTTTTCTGCAGTTCTAATTATCCTCTGAAGTCTGTGTTTTTCTTGTTGGGTTCCAGAACCGAACCAGACAGTTATAGAGGTGCAAATGACAGACTCAATAATTCCTCTGTAGAACTGTATCAGCAGCTCCTTGGGCAGTTTGAGCTTACTGAGTTGGCGCAGAAAGAACATTCTTTGTTGTCCTTTTTTAATGATGTTTATGATGTTAGCTGTCCATTTTAGATCTTGCGATATGATAGAACCTAGAAATTTAAAGGTTTCTACTGTTGATACTGTGTTGTCTAGTATTGTGAGAGGTGGAAGTATGGAAGGGTTTCCCCTAAAGTCTACTACCATTTCTATGGTTTTGAGTGTGTTCAGTTCCAGATTGTTTTGGTTGCACCACAAGGCTAGTCGTTCGACTTCTCGTCTATATGCGGATTCGTCATTGTCTCGAATGAGACCAATCACTGTTGTGTCATCTGTGAACTTCAGTAGCTTAACAGATGGATCGTTGGAGATGCAGTCATTGGTATACAGAGAGAAGAGAAGTGGGGAGAGCACACAGCCTTGGGGGGGCCCTGTGCTAATTGTACAGGTATTTGATGTGATCTTGCTTAGCTTCACCTACTGCTTCCTCTTTATATTTATATATTACTTTATATTATTTTTATTATTTATTATTATTATTATTTATATTATTATTTATATTATTATTATTACTTTATATATTACTTTATATTATTATATTATATTTATATATTACTTTATATTATTTATATATTAATTTATATTATAATATAAATATATATTTATATAATATATATTTATATTATATTATATATTTTTATATTACCTCTGATAAGGGCCAGATGGGGACATGGTGGCTCAGTGGCTAAGACACTGAGCTTGTTGATCGAAAGTTTGGCAGTTCAGTGGTTCGAATCCCTAGAGCTGCATAATGGGGTGAGCTCCCATTATTTGTCCCAGCTTCTGCCAACCTAGCAGTTTGAAAGCACGTAAAAAAAATCCAAGTAGAAAAATAGGGACCACCTTTGGTGGGAAGGTGTTCCGTGTGCCTTTGGCATTTAGTCATCCGGACACATGACCACAGACGTCTTCGGACAGTGCTGGCTCTTCAGCTTTGAAATGGAGATGGGCACTGCCCCCTAGAGTCGGGAACGACTAGCACATATCTGTGAGGAGAACCTTTACCTTTATCTTAAGGGCCAGATGGAGACTGTACATCCAGCCTTGCTCTACTTGACCTCTTGATGGCTTTCAATACTATCAACCATGGTATCCTTCTGGATCATGGGCTTGAGGGTGAGTGACACAGTGTTAACTTATTTATCTCTTTTGTCCAGGATTGATTCCTATCAGTGATACTGTGGCGGCTAGAGGGGTTAGGGGTGGGAGGCACCGTTTTTCGGTGGTTCTCTTTCCTCTCGGGCCGTTCGCAGACGGTGTTGGCGGGGGGGCAGAGGTCGACCGCGAGGCGCCTCCTATGTGGGGTGCCACAGGGGTCGGTCCTCTCACCCCTCTTGTTCAACATCTATATGAAGCCACTGGGCGAGATCATCCATGGTTTTGGGGTGCAGTGTCATCTGTACGCTGATGATACGCAGCTGTACATTTCCACCCCAAACCACCCCAATGAAGCCGTTGAAGTGATGTCCCGGTGTCTGGAGGCCGTGCGGGTCTGGATGGGGAGAAACAGGCTCCGGCTCAACCCTTCCAAGATTGAGTGGCTGTGGATGCCGGCATCCCGGTATAATCAGCTGATTCCATCACTGACTGTGGGAGGCGAGTCAATGGCCCCCACGGTGAAGGTTCGCAATCTTCTGGATGCACGGCTGTCGTTGGAAGATCAAACGATGGCCTTCACCAGAGGAGCTTTTTATCAGGTTCGCCTGATTCGCCAGTTGCATCGCTTCTTAGACCGGGATGCCCTATGCACGGTCACTCATGCCCTTGTCACCTCCCGTCTGGACTACAGATGGGAGGTAATGCTCTCTACATGGGGCTCCCCTTGAAGAGCACCCG
Organism: Ahaetulla prasina; assembly: GCF_028640845.1. Lineage (NCBI taxonomy): Eukaryota > Metazoa > Chordata > Lepidosauria > Squamata > Colubridae > Ahaetulla > Ahaetulla prasina. Next base: position 28,548,329 of record NC_080546.1, on the reverse strand, counting down.
GAGGCTTCAGCTGGTCCAGAATGCAGCCACGCGGGTGATAGAGGGAGCAAGTCGAGGCTCCCATATAACACCACTCCTGCGTAGGCTGCACTGGCTTCCGGTGATCTTCCAGGTGCAATTCAAGGTATTGGTTACCATCTTTTAAGCGCTTCATGGCATGGGACCTGGCTATTTACGGGACCGCCTACTGCGACCGACGGCCTCCCAGCGACCAGTGCGCTCCCACAGAGTGGGCCTCCTCGGGGTACCGTCGGCTAGACAATGTCAGCTGGCAACCCCCGGGGGAGGGCCTTCTCTATGGGGGCTCCAACCCTCTGGAACGAATTACCACCAGGTATTCGCCAACTCCCTGATCTCCGGACTTTCTGACGCGAGCTGAAAACATGGCTGTTTCATCACGCAGAACTGGCCTGATAGTTTTAATTGGGAATTTTAAATGGGTTTTAAGGAGTTAGCCTAAATATAAATATTTCATTTTAAATTATTTTAATGTTTGTAATATTGTTTTTTATAAGGTAAAAAAGGTAGGTTAGCTCCATCCTGCTAATAATCAGAAAGTCCCTTAAGGTTTTGTCATGAGGCCTGGAAGTTCCAGGGATGGTTCAATCATTGTGACTGCTCCACTCTTTCCTGTAAACCGCCCTGAGTCCTTCGGGAGAAGGGCGGTCTAGAAATATAAACAAACAAACAAACAAATAAATAAATAAATAATACCTGGGGGAGAGAGGTCTCATCTTCAGCCTCTACTATGAGGGTGCTGCTGCAGGATTACTCCTCTCCTTTTTAACATCTACATGAAGCTGATGGGTGAGCTTATCCAGGGCCATTGGGTAAGGTATCATCAGTATATTGATGACACCGAAATTAAAATTTCAAATTAAGAAAAGCTGTGAACATTGTATCCTGGTGCCTTAGCTGTGAGGGTCTGGATGGGAAACAACAGGTTTCAGGTAAACCCTGGCAAAACCTTCGTGCTTTGAAGTTTGGGGATTGCCAGTTCTACAACTATACCATCTTTGGTGTTGGTTAGAATCGTGGGAAATCTGGGGGCAAGGGGGAAGGGGGCTCCTGGATTTACAACTCCTGTTCAAAGTTTTTGTGCAACTTTGAGTTGTGTGTCAGTTGCACCCATTCCTAGATTGGGGAGGTCCTGCTCCTAATCATTCATGTCTTAGTCATCTCCTGATTAGTCTAATGTAATACACTGTAAATGGAGTTGTCCTTGAAGAGCATCCAGAAGATTCAGCTAGTGCAGAATGCAGTAGCATAGACAGTTATGTGTGCTTCTAGAGCAGCAAATATTACACCTCTGCTTGCAAGTTGCATTGGTTGCCAGTTTGATTACAGGTCTACTTTTAACTTTTTTAAGTCTTTCATGGAATGGGGTCAGGTTATCTGCAGAGGAACTTCTCTCCAATTATATCTGTCTAGTCCATTAGGTCTGGTTCACCTCACAATCAGGAGGCAGTGATTTCGATCCTAGATATTTCTCTCTCTGGGCACAATGAGAATATATCTGCTGAACAAAGCTCCGCATTGGCGACAAAAAGGGCATCTGGCCATTAAAACGCTCTGCTAGTTCCATTCAGTTGCCCAGACTCCACCCTGCAAGGGATTATAGGGTCTGATGATGCTGATGATGATTCCATTAGATCTGGTAGAGAAGGTATGCTGCTGGTTTCATCTGCTAGAAATCTACACTTGGCAAGTCCCAGAAGTTAAGTCCTCTCTGCCATGGTGCCCTCCTTATGGAACATTTCCCCCTCCGAAGGTAGGTTAGCTCCATCCTGCTAATAATCAGAAAGTCCCTTAAGGTTTTGTCATGAGGCCTGGAAGTTCCAGGGATGGTTCAAGCATTGTGACTGCTCCACTCTTTCCTGAACCATGTGGTTTTACTTTTTTTTATGATGATGACTGTTTTATACTTTTAATAATGATAGTTTGTAGGCCACCCTGGGCAATCATATAAATTTAATAGATGATAGATAGTAGATAGATAGATAGATAGATAGATAGATAGATAGATAGATAGATAGATAGATAGATAGATTTAACGTTTTAAACTTAGGAGACAAACAATAATTGAAGGAAAAAACTAGTAATCTGAGTAATCTGAAAGGAAAATTTGCTGCTAGATCATAGCTTGAAATAAAGTGGTGAAGATTTATGATTTCTGAATATGGAAACAATCACCTTGAGAAAACAATTACTCAGTGTGAAATGCGAAGAATAAAGAAGATATATTAAAAAAGAGAATGAATGTGATACGTGAACATGATTTTTCAGATTAGAAAAAAGGGAAATTGAACTACTTCAAAATTCATTTTTGAGGAAATGTGATACGAAATGAACCGTGAACTTGGACACCTTGTGTCCAATAAAATAAAATAAAATCACAATTCTCTCTTAAGAAATGAAAATAAATATACAGTGAAAACATTGTCATTATTATATTTTGTATTTTGTATATTTTTATATATGTTTAGTATACTTCTTACTTGTTGTATTGTAACTATATTGTAACATTATCGCATTATAATTTAACCTTTAAACCTGCTTTTTTTGTTTTGCTTATTTTTTTAATCACTGGCAAAAGAGATGTTGCATACAATATACCAAGAAGAGTTTTCTAAAACAGAAGTGGGCTATGGTTGACATTGTCACTGTGACTATCACTGAATGTCTGGCTGATGGTATACCTGGAGCAGGAGTACCAAAGAGAGACATAGCAAGTACAGAATGAGTTTATTTTTCTTCAGGAACCAAGGTTCCAAGCCATGCAAAAATTTGTGTCTGAAATAACACTTTGAATTAGACCTCAAAACTAATTTGAATCAAATTATTAATGCCTGTTAAAGAGTGGTTTTCAAGTACAGGTACATACAGTGTACAACATTTAAGGTAGCTAGCAAGTTAGACAGAGCATAATGTAACACATGTCCAAAACTCATCATGAATTGTAATTTTTACAGAATAATATCAATAAATATAAACACTAACCTTTTCAGAAGACTGGGCTTGTGTTATTCACCTATTGGTACCTGGATTGTTAGAATGTTTGACTGAGAGGACTGACGTTATGAAAAAGTTTGAAACCATGACCTAAAGGACAGCACTAAGTGTATTTAGAATTAGAAGAATTGTTTATGGTGTTCATCAATGCCTCCTTTTTTAATAGCAAGATTCAATGTATAATTAGTACATCAGTATGGAAAACATTGAGAGGAATACCATCTTAGTCGGTCCTGTGTGTGTCTGAATTCTCCTACTAAGTGTTAAATGAGATGATAGAGTGGTGTTAATTAAAACAGTATTTCTTTATTCACTGCTTGCTGCTAGGCAAAATGAGGTTCCTCTTGCTAGAGATTAATCATTTAATAATATCTTCTTTATGTGTGTTCCAGTTTAATGCCAGACTTTTTTTTAAAAAAAAAAAGTACAGCAAGTTGTTAATGGATTAGATCATACCCTTGCTGAGTTCCACTTTTTACTTCCACGGGTTTGTGCTATTTGTTATCATCTTCTAATCAGATTGTTTTTTCACCTGGCAGCTCAGATGATTTGGTAGGTACTACTTAAATCTACTTTAATATATTTTTCAGGGATTTACTGTACAAGTACAACTGGAAAATAACTTCATATTTCATGGTAGGGGCATCTGTGGCTGGGGAAAGGGGGGAATAGGTGATGCACAGTTAAAAGGGACCTGGCTTTGGTCACACTGTCATGGCTGCCTCCTCCCTGGCCCCTTCCCCTCTGACTCTGTTGTTCCATGGCAGAGGTAGGTTTTAGCACGTTCTGACCAGTTCTAGAGAACCAGTAGCGGAAATTTTGAGTAGTTCGGAGAACCGGTAGTAAAAATTCTGACTGCCCCCGACCCCCATCTATTCTCTGCCTCCCAGGTCCCAGCTGATTGGGAAAATGGGGATTTTGCAGTAACCTTCCCCTGCTATGCCCAACAAGCCATGCCCACCAAGCCATACCACGTCCACTAAGCCACGCTCACAGAACTAGTAGTAAAAAAATTTGAAACCCATCACTGCTCCATGGCTGTACAATGGAGGGAATGGAGGATGCTGTATCCATTGCAAGAGAGTGAAGATCTAGTGTTTTAGATGACTTTGAAAGATTTGATATTTTAGTAGAAGAGAAATGTCTACAAAGATATCTGTATTTTAACCTGGGACTCTGGCATTTGGCTCTAGATTTGCTACAAGGGTAAGGAACTGCAAGGAACAGTTTCCCACCTTTGTCAGCCTGGGTTATACTAGACACTTAATATTTTATAAATAAGTAAATAAAAAAGGCTATACATTTACCTACCATTTGACGAAATGAAGATGGCAACAAGATAAAGGACAGAACGGTTTCACAGAATATGTTTGCCATGGATCAACTAAACTACTTTCAAAAATAATGGAGGCCCTTTCCAAACATAATGATTGAACAAATCTTTAATTTCCACTCCAGTGGGTTTTATTATGTGGAAGGAGAAGGTGGCATCTTTTCATCTTTTCTTTTTTATTGTCTCAAATAATGAAATATCTTGGATTGAGTCTGGCTATATACCAGAGGTGGGTTTCAGCAGGTTCTGACCAGTTCTGGAGACCTGGTAGTGGAATTTTTGAGTAGTTCAGAGAACCAGTAGTAAAAATTCTGAGTGGCCCCGCCCCCATCTATTCTCTGCCTCCAAAATCCCAACTGATCAGGAGGAAATGGGGATTTTGCAGTAACCTTCCTCTGGATTGGGGACAGAATGGAGATTTTATAGTATCCTTCCCCTGCTACACCCACCAAGCCATGCCATGCCTACCAAGCCACACCCACAGAACCGGTAATAAAAAAATTTGACACCCACCACTGTTATATACTATGTGACTATTTAGACCTAGGTGCCCATTATTACTATTATTATTATTGTTATGGGGGTAAAATACAAAGCATGTGATTGTAGTTGTTAAAAAGGTAGCCAGGTCATTCTATATACCTGCTCAGTTTATTCTCCATATGCTAACTGGTAATGGATAAAGATGTATAGAGGCTGACCTAAGACATATTATATCTGAAATAGAGAAGTAAATTGCTGCATAGTGCCATAGCCAGCGAAATTCAGCTGGAAGATGAAGCATAAATTCTACAAGCTCCCCCCATTTTGGGTACTAAAATTGCTGCCATAACAAACTAAGTTATTAATGTTTTCATGACATTTTTAATCTACTGCCAAGCATCCTCCTGCTTCCATCAAATGGATGAGAAGATTTACAGTTTCTGCTTTTCTCTTTTTTATGGGTTATCATCTTTAAACTGGACTAAACCTTCTTGAATCAAAAAGGCTGGGTCACAAAAAAAATTGGTAACTTCACTTCATTTTTAGTAGAGTATACAAAAATTGCTGCAGAAGTCCTAAAATAGGCTTAACATATATTTTTTAAAGGAAAAATCTCACAGTTTCTCTGGACAAAAAGAAAAACCAGACCTCCTTATAACAGGATCTGTACACTTCAGCTCATAAGCTAAACATTAAGTTGTTAAACTTTCAAATAGAGCATGGATGGATCATATGCAGGTCTGGCCAACGATATAGGAGGTGCAAGGCTGTAAGAAGCCCAACCTACATTTCTCAACAGACATTTGATCAACATGATTAGCTGACTGGCAGAAAAAAAGTGAGAGTTTGGAGGGAATTGTAAAGCAATGGAAATAAATTGGAAGAAGACAGAAGGAGAAGAAGCTGGAAACAGTCAAAGAGAAGACTGATGTAGAAGAGAAGTCAAAAGTATATTGGAATGGGAAATAGTGACAGAAAGATTGTGAAAGAAGGTAGAAAAAAATCAATTCTATGTGTTTGAAGGTGAGTGAAAGGTGACTGACCAGAGGAGAAAACTGAAACAAATAGGAGTTGGGAGACCAGGGCATAGAAAGAGGAGGAGATGGACAATTATGAAGAAAAGTGGTTGATAGATTGCCCTTTTGGAAAGATTTAACTTTCCAGTGGATGTTGTGGTAGAAAAAGTATAACTGTTAGGGAGGGAGGGAGAAGGAAGGAAGGAAGGAAGGAAGGAAGGAAGGAAGGAAGGAAGGAAGGAAGGAAGGAAGGAAGGAAGGAAGGAAGGAAGGAAGGAAGATGAAATTGTGGCTTGGGTGAACAGCATGGTGTAAGGAAACATGAAGTCAGAAATACCAGGAACTTGATTAGGGTAGGTTACCTCTATCCCAAGAGTAGGCAACTTGGAAAAGTGGGGGTTGTAGGAGTAGGCTTGTTGTTGAAACTAGCCTAATGGCATTCAGAGTTTCTGTTTAATAGAATTATTATGGTACTTCATTCTTAGGGGCAGGAGCAGAGATAGGGATAGGGTTAGGGTAGGGGTAAAGGTAGAGGTAGAGGGAGGGGAGAGAAAGGGGGGGAGAGATGTCTCATAGATAAATATGCCTCTTTTTTAAGAGAAATTATAATAGTTATAAACCTTCAAAGTAATGCATCAAACAAGTGAAGTAGTGTTTATAAGAAAATGGCAACCAATTTGAACTTTTAATGTAACTTAAATAAGAAATTGTCTATGGGCCTTATTTTTGGTATATGACAAATAGAGATAGATGAGGAGGAGGAGGAGGAGGAGGAGGATGATTCATTGCACAGTCAGCCAGATGTTCAGACTGGATTTGGCATTTTTGCCTGTTTATCAAGTCCTTCCCAAGGACCTAGGATAGGCAGATGTGTTTGATGGTGTTACAGATATTGTTACAGTATTTAAGCTGTTCCAAGCTGTTCCAAGTAAAGTTGCATTTTTGATTGACTGAATTGTAAAGATGGTGTTCAGCTGGTGCTCCAATTCCTTCAGCATTGCACTCAAGGCGCCTATTATTATTGGTGCTGCATTTGCTTTCTTTTGCCATAGTTGTTCTATTTCTATTTGTAGGTCTTTGTATTTTGTTATCTTTTCCAGTTCTTTCGGTTCTATTCTGCTGTCTAAAGCAGGGGGTCTCCAACCTTGGCAACTTTAAGACTTGTGGACTTCAACTCCCAGAATTCTGGGAGTTGAAGTCCACAAGTCTTAAAGTTGTCAAGGTTGGAGACCCCTGGTCTAAAGGTCCTGCTGCATCCATTAGCCAGACATTTTTGTTTTTCTCATCAACAATTGTTAGGTCTGGCATGTTTATCATCTTCATAATCATTAGGATCCACTGTGGATGGCCTACTGAGTAGGCTGGAAAAGTGTTCAACCCAGAGGTTTTCCAGTCCTTCCTGGTATTCGATCAGACTTGATCCATCCATGCAGGGGAGAGCATTCTAATTTAGAAGAACGCATAAACTGCCTTTATGGGCTGAAGAACCCTTTGGTGGCATGCATGCCAGCATAGAGTTGCATCTGCTCAGCCTTTCTCTGCCACCACTCATTCTACATTTCTTGAGGTTCTGCCTGTACTTTAGATGTAGGTGTTTAAACTTGTCTTTCTTTGAGACAGATGATGGATCGTTCTGCCAGTCTGCATAGGCCTTGTTCTTGGCCTGGAGGGCCACTGAAATGGTCTCATGGCTTTCATCACATCAGTCTTGGTGTGCCCAGCTTTTCAGTCTGAGTACAGTCTGTGTGATGACATCCCTCAGCTGAGTCCACTTTTAAGAACAGGTTCCTACAAGTGGTAAATTGCCAGAGAGTTTTTCATTCATTACATCTTGAAAACATGGGGCTTGGGCTGAGCCTTACAGTCCTTGATTGCTTATGGTGTAACGTGACAGTGTGCAGGTTGAGGTCGGACTAGAGCAGCCTGTGATCAGTCCATCACTCAACCCTTTGTATGTCCCAGGTGATGGTGATGTCTTTAAGGTCACGCTGACATACTTGGACCTGGGGTGGATCCGGGTTGTTTTGAACTTGTTTGCAATTCTAAACATTTTGCTAGTGATACGCATGTTGTATTCAGCACATGTACTCAGAAACAGCAGGCCACTGTTATTTGCTTTTCCCCACCTCATCAGAGATGGGTTTCAGCAGGTTCTGACCAGTTCTAGAGAATCGGTACAGGAAATTTTGAGTAGTTCGGAGAACCGGTAGTAAAAATTCTAACTGGCCTTACCCCCATCTATTCTCTGCCTCCCTAGTCCCAGCTGATCAGGAGGAAATGGGGATTTTATAGTAACCTTCTCCTGGAATGGGGTGGGAATGGAGATTTTACATATCCTTCCCCTGGAGTGTGGTGGGAATGGAGATTTTATAGTATCCTTCCCCTGCCACACCCACCAAGCCATGCCCACCAAGCCATGCCATGCCAACCAAGCCATACCCACAGAACTGGTAGTAAAAAAATTTGAAACCCACCACTGCACCCCATGTCTCCCAAAGATTCAGTCCCAGTTGTCACTGTCCTGACCTAGCCTTAAGATTGTCCAGAATGATGAGTTTGTTTCAGGCAAGGATTGTTCAAATAATCTGCTCTGATCCTTATATAAACCTTCCTTGTTTTTATCTGGACTTCTGAGAGTTCACGTATTCATATATCTGTGTCATATTAATAAACACACCTGCACATGTGTGCACATGCACACACACACACACACACACACACACACACACATTATGTAGTTCTCTATTCCACCCCCCCACCCATAAACTTAAAAGCAAAAGACATCTCATCAAATGCAACTTTCTGAAATAACTGTTGAGGAGGTGAAGTCTGCAAAAAAGATATATTTTCTTCCTCCATCTGCTTGAAAACAAAAAGATCAGTTTCATTTGGGAGGGAAAAAATGCAAAACCATATAATTAATCTTTTGAAATATCACAGACATCTGAACTTTGAGTGCTTCTTCTTTGATACTTCTCTTATTGTCTTTTGAGAAAGGAGGAGGGAGCATGTTTATTTCCCCCTTATATTTAGTGCAATTCAATGACATACTTAAAAATGTTAATTTTACTCCTTATCATGCATTCAGGTGTTAAGAATAAGCCTACATTAAACAGGAGGGCTCAGTTTTTGAAGGAGGAGGCTGCTTGAGAGAGAGATCTTTGTACTTTGTATTATTGCATATAAAAAAGAAGAAAATTAACTCTACTAGTCAAATACGTAATACCTACATGCAGGGGAATCAAGCCTTCTCACCTAGTGTGCTCTTGGCTTCTTGAGTGTTTTCCCAGAATTCCCTGGCAGCCTATGAAAAACATTCTCCCCTATATATTAGGTAGCTGGCAAACAAAATCTTGTATAACAAACCTATAGCATACTTCTGGAGAAAGGGGAATTTCTGGGGAATAGGATGTTCTGCTTTGACAATCAATTAAATAGAAAGACACATTAAATGCATGTATGCAAATACACACAGAGCGGTTAAGAAAATTAAAACAAAACTACCCAACTTGAGGCCTCAGAGGCTCCTGAAAGCTCCAAATCCTTGGATGCAGTCCCTAAACTGCTCCAAAAGTTGTTTCTGAAGTTCAATTTTTAATGTGACGGAAGAGGGAATATTAATGAATACATGAGGAGTAAGCAATCCTACTGTCTGTATAACCATATTTAATTAATTTAATTGTACTACTTTAAATTTAAATTAAATGCAACCAATTTCTTTTATATCCTGCCTGCACAAGCAATACAGAGTTCAGCTCCCAGCACACTGTTCAAAGGCCAAGGGTAGATTTTGGGCCCTCAAACATCTGAAAACTGATCTAAAAAATAATAGGATAGTAGCAAATAAACAGCCGACATTAGACTAATTCATACCAAAAGCCTTCTGGGACAAAAAGTTCTTGGGATGATGACAATATGTTGCCAGAAAAGAGTCAGAGCGATTCCCTGGGAAGGAAGTTCCACTGCCTGAGATAGCTAGAGAGATCATCCTGTCCCCCAATTCCTCCCCCCCACACATACACTTTGAAGGAAGATTTCCTTGATTGATCTCAGTAGATGGACAGCTTTGGGAGAGCTTCATTCTAACAGAATGGTCTGTCTTTATTTATTTATATCCTGTCTTTATTTAAATAGCTCAATATTTGCCCCCAAAGGCAACAATCTGAATCAAATTGATATACGCTTATTTATAACAGACAGGAAGCAGCAGGTGAAGCTAAGCAGAATCACATCAGATACCTGTATAATTAGCACAGGAGCCCCCAAGGCCATGTGCTTTCTCCATTTTTCTTCTCTCTCTATACTAATGACTGCATCTCAGACGATCCATCTGTTAAACTACTGAAGTTCGCAGATGACACAACAGTGATCGGTCTCATTCGAGACAATGATGAAACCGCATACAGAAGGTTGAACAACTAGCCTCATGGTGCGACCAGAACAATCTGGAACTGAACACATTCAAAACCGTAGAAATGGTGGTGGACTTTAGGAGAAACCCTCCCATACTACCACCTCTTATAATACTAGACAACACAATATCAACAGTAGAGACCTTCACATTTCTAGGTTCTACTACGTCTCAAGACCTAAAATGGACACCTAACATCAAAAACATCATCAAAAAAGCACAACAAAGAATGTTCTTTCTGTGCCAACTCAGAAAACTCAAACTGCCCAAGGAGCTGCTGATACAGTTCTACAGAGGAATTATTGAGTCTGTCACCTGCACCTCTGTAAGTGTCTGATTTGGTTCTGCAACCCAACAAGACAGACAGAGACTTCAGAGGATAATTAGATCGCAGAAAAAACAATTACTACCAACCTGCCTTCCATTGAGGACCTATATACTGCACGAATCAAAAAGAGGGCTATGAAAATATTTACAGACCTCTCACATCCTGGACATAAACTGTTTCAACTCCTACCCTCATAATGACGCTATAGAGCACTACACACCAGAACAACTAGACACAAGAACAGTTTTTCCCCGAATGCCATCACTCTGCTAAACAAATAATTCCCTCAATACTGTCAAACTAGTTACTAAATCTGCATTACTATTACTGTTACTATTAATATTACTATTAATATGTGCCTAAGTGCACCCACATGCCTACTGTCCCTGTCCTAATATTCCTTTTTTACTTACTTTTTTCTTGTATCCAAATTATGTTTATACTTTTACCTGTTATCTTATATATGATTGACAAATAAATAAATAAAAATAAAATAATAATCTTCTCATCGTTCCTATCACTTATCTCCTTCCACTTATGACTATATGACTGTAACCTTGTTGCTGGTATCCTTATTTATATTGACTGTTTCCTAATATGATTTGATTGGTAATTTGTTCCCTATGACTATCATTAAGTGTTGTACCTTATGATTCTTGATGAAGGTATCTTTTCTTTTATGTACACTGAGAGCATATGCACCAAGACAAATTCCTTGTGAGTCCAATCACACTTGGCCAATAAAGAATTCTATTCTATTCTATTCTATTCTATTCTATTCTATTCTATTCTATTCTATTCTATTCTATTCTATTCCATTCTATTCTATTCTATTCTATATGTGGAAATGCACAAAATGAGGATTTTTTTTTATCTGGATGTATCTGTTCTCCTTGTATTAATCAAGGTGCTAATATTTTTTCTTAGCATTAAACTCTATAACCCCTTAAATAAAAGGTAAAGGTTTCCCCCTCCAACTCTAGGGGGCGGTGCTCATATCCATTTTTTAGCTGAGGTAGCCAACATTGTCCAAAAACATTTTTGGGGTCATATGGCCAGCATGACTATACACCAAGGCACATGGAATGTGGTTACCTTCCCATTAAAGTGGTACCTATTTATCTACTTGCATTTGCATGCTTTAAAACTGCTAGAATGGCAGGAATGGAGAGTAACTGGAGCTCACCCACTTGTGCAGCACTTGGGTCTCAAACCTGGGCTGTCAACTTTCCAGCTGATGAGCTCAGCATCTTTAACCACTGAGCCATTGCATTCTCTAGCCCCTTAACTAGAGGAAGCTCTCAAACAAAGAACTATCCCCTCAAAGCTTTCCACTGAAAGACTTCTTTTCTGTAAAATAGGATATATGAGTACCTGAGATCCTAATCTGTTTAAACCCTGGATAGGCAACATGTTGAAGTTCCCACCATCTTTTACCATTGGCTATGTTGTAGATCTGATGGGAATCCAAGTCCAACAAGACACATCGACCATTTCTTGCTTAAAGAACATTCTTTGTTTAATGGTGACGATCAGCACTTTGAACTGAGCAAAGAGAAGGTAAATTAATAAACAAGAGAACTCACTTGTTCCTGAACATTTCAGCACCTGAAAATCTTGACTGCTACATTTTCAACCAGCCGAAATATTTGGACACTCTTCAAAAGCAGCCCCACATACAACATATTGTACTAATCCAGTCTTGTGGTAGCTAAGATATGTGTAATTTTAGATATAAGGATTAAGATGTGTTATATGCATGCAATCATTTTCATCCATGAAACAATGGAGGGGGTGTAGACAGCATTTGTCCTTATAGTTTCACTCTGATGCTATATTTACATACCATGCAATCCTCCCAAACAGATGGGCACTTTTTGTCTGATATGTAAATATAAGATTTCAATATATGGGAAGAAGCCTTTACATGTATGTAGACATGGGTGCAACAGAAGTAATGACATCTACTATTGTTAAAGGAGGTTGACACAAAGATTTGTAGAGATATCTAGGCTCTTCTGGTGAATTTTGTCTTTTATTAGAACATTACCAAGATGAGCAACATTTCTTTCAACAGCGCAGATTTTTTTAAAAAGTCCAACAGAGTTGATCAAAGACTGGACTCACTCCTACTTTTCCTCCCTCCTCCTCATAAGTAGAAGATAACTGTTCCCTTACTGAGAGGACACTTTATAACCTCCTTGGACCCTACTCCATTATGTGTGTATCTATTTCTAAATCTTTGCCTCTTAGAATAGAATAGAATAGAATAGAATAGAATAGAATAGAATAGAATAGAATAGAACAGAATTCTTTATTGGCCAAGTTTGATTGGACACACAAGGAATTTGTCTTCAATGCATAAGCTTTCAGTGTACATAAAAGATATAAGTGATAAATCATGATCATAGTCATCATAAATACATTCATCATGAATCATAAGATACAACACTTGGTGATAGTTAAGTAAGGATATTAACTATACTGGTATACATGCTGGTCCAAAGTGGCAGAATGTTTTTAGCTTGCTTCAGATGCCATCTGTAATCTGGAAGATGTCACCTCATAATTCCCCCCCCCCACTTTTTTTTTGGTGGTCTTCAGACTTCATTCAGCACTGCTTTGACCTGGCTTTCTCTGAAACCAACAAGTCCTCAGCAACAAACATTGCCTGCAATCCATTTTGGGATGTTTTGGCCAAAACAGGGATCAGCAACACTGGAAGAGGCGAATTTGCTTAATGGTGCCCTAAGATATAAAGTTGTTTGGTTCTCATTCAGTGCATAGTATGTTGTACATTATTTAGCAAACCTTACTGAAATAAATTAGGCTTTTTTAATGCATGAACCTAGTCAGTAGGTAATGGCCCTTCAATCTGTTTTGTGGTAAGAAAGAGCCTTTTCATTTTGCTATTGCCTCTAGAAGATTTAGCGAAAATCTTTGCAAAGCAATAGGGCTCATGCAGATCGGGCATCAGATTGAACTGGTAGAATTACTTTCCACTGCCTCCAGTTTGCTAAGGTGTTTCCATTTTATTTTTTTACAAATGCTGGTGGGTGAGTTAAATGGCACTTCAGCCCTAGGGCTTTGCTTTGCAGCCAGCTAAAGCCCCCTACCCCCTCTTTTTTTTGAAAAATGAAAAGAATATTGAGAAATCCCCACAAATCAGGTGGGATCTTGAGGCCATCAAGAAGATGCCAATAGGCACATTGGCTCCTTGGTTGAGGAAAGAAGTTTGAAACTAATTCTATGTCTATAGCAAAGGTTCACAGAAAGTATAGGAAGGTCCTCTCTAGTTACAAAATGTCCTACAAAGCCTTTTTGGATTCAGCCCCAGTTTTGAAGAACTGAAAACAATAATTAACATGTTGCAAATCAAATCCATCTATGTATCATCGTGAAAATGGATGTACACTTTCTAAATTTTATATTTTGCAACATTTTCATTGATCATATAGAATTCCTTTTTCCAAAGCAACAGAAATGGTTTTTTTTCCCCCCATGAGTGTTTACTTTTATTTTGGATGCAGGACCACATTCCTGTGAACTCAGATAAGGACCCTATCAAATTGGAAAATCCTTGAATGTGGAGCTGCCTTTGAACCCTGTTCAGAAATTGCAATTGCTTCTGAAACACACAACAGCCATTCAGAAGCTACATGACTGACTGTAGCGGTCAGGGTGAAGCAAAAATATCCCTACTATGTTGGCAACTCCTGAGTACAAAGTGCTGATTTTAATCTTTAAATCTCTAAATTACTGGAGATCTGGATGCTTCAACTCCATTAATCCATTTGAAAATGAAAATCAACCTTTTAGTTATTCTCAGGGTCTCTTTTCTAAACCTTTTTTGGTTACCTGGCACTCTAGACTCAGCTAGACCTTTTGCACAAACTAATTTTTCCTAACTTGTTGCCTTCCAGATATGCTAGACTGTAGCTCCAATAATTGCCATAAAAGTTTGGTCCTGCTGTTTTAAGAGTTATGGAAGTTGCAAGAGCATTCAATCTGGGAATGTTGTTTTTGATTTTATAGAGGTTTTAACTATTCTCTAATCTTTGCTGGAATTTGCAGAGCTTTGATTCTTTGTACTACGTGACTGCCTTCTTAATAATCACTATGTCTTATTTTGATTTCTTTTTAGAATTCATTTTTAAAATGAGCATATAGAAAACATGCAACACTCTGGATAAAAATTACAGAATAAAATTAGAAAACAACGGTGTGTTCATTGTAATATCTTCCAAAAAGACTTTGGGCATAGGCCATATATTTTTAGGATAAAATAAAAATTTGCATGAGAAATAGGAGTAGGGATGTGAACTGTATATAATTGGAAAGAGACAATGAAAGAAGACTTTGTCTGGAAAATTTGAAAGTTGTAAAATTTTTGACAAGAAACTTGGTCAGTAAAACAATTAATTATTCAGTTATTCTTTCATTTTAATGAAATATGCAGTCTTCTTTATTCTAAAAACTTATAACCTAAGACGCAAATCAACCCTGATATACCAATTAAAATACTTGACCCACAGAAGCAGTACTGAACAATAATAACAATAATATAAGATGAAAGAATTTAACAAGAATCAATGGATGTTTTACAGGTCATGCTAAATCGTTACATATTGTGTGTAATATTGTAAAATATAATTTAAAAGCAGAGTCTGCATAACAAACCAAGACAAACTAAGGAAACAATCTTTATGGTTTAAGATGGTATGTGAACTTTCTGTCAGCATCACCTATCCCACAGGATTATTATTTAAAGAGAGGGAGTTATATTCTGTTTACTTCATTTCATCTCTTAGAAAATAATGCTGTATTAATTTTGTACATTAAAATTCTGTCCCATCTACCTTTCTGTACTGATTATATTTGAGCATTGGACTTTGTGCAATTTCAAATCTTTTGTAATTAAGAAATTGATGTGGCCATGGAAAGAATGTATATATAGTAAACAAAGACCACAGGACTCCTGAAGTGTTTTTCTTTCTTTCTTTTTTTTTTAATGTAATCTGGTCTGACAAGAGACCTAACACATGGTATATGCATATGTAGGCAGCTTTCATACTATGAATTCCTGGAGCACTCTTAATGGTGAAAGACAAGAACATATTCTCTTGAATATGAATAGAAAAAAAAATCCTGCTTAGTAAAAATAAATACTTTCAATGATGTAGATTTTTCAACTGCTTGTTTTCTTGGTTCACTAGTATTTTGTTTCCTAAAACTTAACAATACAACTTGGGTTGTCACTAAAATTTGTAACTTAATAGAGATTTATATTGCCCCATTTCAGGTTTGTTGATACAGATAGTTCTCAACCTATAATTCAGCCCAGTGGTGGGTTCCACTTACCTTTGCTACTGGTTCGCAACTGTGACCGGACACATGCAGTGCTTCTGCGCATGCACAGAACCTTCTGCATATGCGCAGACAATCCATGATGATGTCTAGATAGGTGGGCGGAGCCTCCTGTCGCCACCACTACTGGTTCATGGGAACCAGAGCGAACCGGTAGAAACCCACCACTGATTGAGCCCAAAATTTATGTGGCTAAGTGAGACATTTGTTAAGTGACTTTTGCCACATTTTACGACTTTTCATGCCATAATTGGTAAGTGAATCACTACAGTGGTTAAGTTAGTAACACAGTTGTTAAGTGAATCTGGCTTACCCATTAACTTTGCTTGTCAGAAGGTTGCAAAAGGGAATCACATACCCCAAGACAGTGCAACCTTCATAAATATGAACCAATTGCCAAACATCTGAATTTGATCATGTGACCATGGGGGGGTGCTGGAATGGTTGTAAGTGTGAAAGATGGCCAGAAGTCCCTTTTTTCAGTGCTGTTGTAACTTTGAATAGTCACTAAAAGAGCTGCTGTAAGTCAAGGACTATCTGTAGAGGTCTGCATTAGGATTTTTCCCTAGGCAAAGTAAGTTAGAGGAGACACAAGACATCATAGTATTTAGGGGAAGAGCAGCAAAATAATGCACAATGCAGTATTCCCTGTTTCAACATGATTCAATTTGCCATTTGAGTTTCCTGTAAGTACTACTCCTAAATGGAGCACTGCTGGCCAAAAAAGTTGCTTTAAATTCAACATTTGCTAGGGACCGTATTTTGTATCCTAGAAATCTTCCATTTTTTTCCAGAGGCACTATTTCCCCTATTCAGGTAGTCTGACAGTAGAAGATTTATTTGTTTGTTTGTTTGTTTGTTTGTTTGTTTGTCAAATATGTACAAGATAGCAGGTATAAGTATGAACATGGACATGAATGAAGGAAATGAATACAAATAAATGGGGACAACAGGACAGGGAAAGTAGGCATGCTGGTACACTTATGCACGCCCCCTTTACGGACCTCTTAGGAATGGGGTGAGGTCCACGGTAGACAGTTTAAGGTTGAAGCTGTGAGGGTTTGAGGATGTAACAACAGAGTCAGGTAGAGCATTCCAGGCGTTGACTTCTCTGTTGCTGAAGTCGTATTTTCTGCAATCAAGTTTTAAGCGGTTTACCTTGAGTTTGTAGCGATTGTTTCCCCATGTGTTATTGTGGTTGAAGCTAAGAAGTCATTGGCAGGTAAGACCTGTAGCAGACAATTGTGTACTATGTAGCAGACAATTGTTACTATGCTTAGATCAGACCACAGGCAGTGCAGTTCCAAATTGTCCAAGCCCAAAATTTCAAGCCTGGTGGCATAAGGGATTCTATTGTGAGTAGCAGAGTGGAATACTCTTCTCGTGAAATATCTCTGGACCTGCTCAATCGTATTCATGTCCAATATACAGTGTGGATTCCAGGCAGATGAGCTGTATTCGAGAACTGGTCTGGCAAAGGTTTTGTATGCCCTACTTAACAATTCAATGTTACCGGAGAAGAAGCTTCGCAAAATAAGGTTAACAACTCTTAAGGCCTTTTTGACAATGCTGTTACAGTGAGCTCTGGGGCTTAGAACTTTTGAGATAAGTACCCCTAGGTCCTTGACAGAGTGAGGGTCACCTACGAGGTCGTTTCTGCCCAATTTGTATTTGGTGTTCTGATTTTTATTGCCAATGTGCAGGACAGAGCATTTATTACTTGAGATTTGGAGTTGCCAATTGTGCAACCATTCTGATACAATAGAAGATACAATAGAAAAGGAAGGGATAGATTTGTTAATGGTTCAATTACAATATAAATGGATCTTACCGCAATCTTTTCTGTCTCCTAGGGTTAAGCCAAGCCACCACAGATTCCTGAAATTATTTATGTTGAAAAATTTTTAATACGGATTTGGCCTGTTATGAAGGGTGCCCATGTGGGCCTAGTTGATTCCTGCTGGACAATCAATACACAAATATTAGAAATTCTGTTGGTCAGGAAGGGAATGTTGTTATCATTTCTAAGGATAGATATTTATTTCCATATTTTCTATTGGAATATAATTAGCTTCAGAGCTATATACTTGGTTCTGAATGGTGATGGCCAAGACACCAATTATATTGGCGTGTTAGCCATCCATGACTCAGCAAATTCCCTGATCAACCTAAAACATATGGAATTTGTATTGGAGTATGTCAACCTTCAATATGAGGTATCCAAATTATGCTAAACCTATTACATAAAGATAATATTTCAGTCTGGGTTTTTTGCCACTTGGTGGGAGGAGCGTGTACACAGGATCTCAAGAATGATAAGCAAACTGCCCGGTAAAATTTAGTTTGTCTAATGAATTTTTTTTGCATTTTCTCCTTTGTAGGAAAAACGACCAGATAATTTGATATATTCCAAGGAGCTAATGGATCCTGTGGAATACTAGACAGCTCTTCTCTGACTACAAGTCAAAAAAACCTTCTGTCCCATTATGGAGAAATTACAGATTTAAAAAAAACCATAAAGGCAGACATTAAATAATTTAGAAATCTGAGAGGATACAATGGAATAACCGTATATAATGTTTTGCCATGCGATCAAGCCTATGTTGGCCAATGTCCAATATTCCATTTTTTAGTAAAGCACTATCGTTCCAGGAGCTATTAGATGAAACACATTACCTTGATCCTTTTCAGTCTGGATTCAGAACTGGATTTAGAAAAGAGACAGCCTTGGTCTCCCTGAGACATGAGAGGTACAACTCTTTTGATACTCCTATATCTTTCATCAGCTTATCATGCTTTGAATACAGTAACTTGTTGAAGTATTTGGGGTGGGGACTGAGGTTTGTAGGCAATAATTCACAATAGTTCTGTTCCTATTCCTCTGGCTATCATCAGGAAATAATATTTCAGGACTTCTGCTCAAAACTTGTAAACTTTCTTGAGGTGGATTCTGACTTGTCTGTCATATTACTTGACATCCACATGAAGCTTTTGGGAAGAAATATTTGTTGGTCTGGAATTAACTGTCATTCACAAACTGTTCATTTGCAGCTATATTCGAAGCTTGAGGGTGATTGTCTCCGGTGCCTCTATGTATCTCCCATCTATAAAGAACCAAATGAGGGAGAAGTAGCTGAAGTTAAGCTCGGAAAAGGTGCCGTTTTTACTAATTTCGGATGCTAGAATTCAGATTCAGACATCCCTACTTAAAGAATAGGTTTGCAATTTGGGCATCTAGCATTGACTCTGAACAGCCATATATCTGATTCATATGATGATAATCCAAAACTATTGTAATGTCGTTTCCTGGATTTCACTGAAGATGGTCCAGAAATTACAACTGGCCCAGAATGAGGCAGCATGGGTGATAATGAGCAGTATTTCTCAAGGATCTCATATCGCCCAATTTTTAATCAACTTTACTGGCGGCTTTCTGAATCTATTTTAAGATGGTGGTTTCAAAACCACATCTAAAGTCTAATACAGATTAAACCAGTGGTGAAATCCAATTTTTTTATACTACTGGTTCTTTGGGCGTGGCTTGGTGGGCATGGCTTGGTGGGTTTGGCAGTGGAAGGATACTGCAAAATCTCCATTCCCACTCCACTCCAGGGAAAGGACACTGCAAAACCCAAATTCCCTCCCCACTCCTGGGGTAAGCATATTGCAAAATCTCCATTCCCACCCCACTCTGGGCCCAGCCAGAGGTGGTATTTGCTGGTTCTCTGAACTACTCAAAATTTCCGTTACTGGTTCTCCGAACTACTTAAAAATTCCGCTGCCGGTTCTCCAGAACCTGTCAGAACCTGCTGGATTTCACCCCTGGATTAAACCCAAGATGCTTATAGGATTGGCTACTCCAGTATAAATCACCATGCCTTCCTATGCTTTTAATAGGGCATCAGCTGAAAGAGGTCCTTATTAAGAAATATCTTTTTATTCAAACTTCACTGGCCAAACCTTTTGTCCTGTTTGACATTCTGGTTAACAAAGCCCTCGACAGTTGGCTCAGGTTTTTAAGAATCAATTTTGTCATGTCATTGGTCTTATGGAACAAAATATAAGGAATCATACTCACATGAGGCATTCAAATCATTTCATTGAAGAGCACCACTTCATGATACTGTGGTCTGTTTTGCTCTGTTAGCTGACACGTCTTCAAATGCCTGCCGACTAACCCAAGGACAGCTGTGTGCAAGGCACTGGCGTATCACAGGCAATCTGCAACAAGAGATAAAATTATGGTTTACACTTCAAAGAAACGGATGGTAACTATTCTGAAATCAGATGATTCTCTGCTGCCATTGCCAGTTGGTTACTCTGAGCTCAAGTGTGGGGTGGAAGCTCCCAAATATTTGGAAACTCTCCAGATCTTCAAGGTGCTATATATCAAGCTAGGGAGATGGAAAGATGGCCAAGCCAACTGTCAGCTAGGGAGATGGAAAGACGGCCAAGCCAACTGTCATGGTATTTCTGCTATCGTAATGCTGGCCCACTGCAAACAGCTCCTAAAGATAATGATATATTAATTACATTTATATTCATTTGTTTATTTTAATGTTCCTCAAAATAAAATGAGATATTCAGAGAAAGGTATGAAAGATTATTAAAGGCAACGGAAAACAAGGTCAATGGAGAGAAATTAAATGTTCAGATAAGAAAAAGCTGATAAATGAGCAGAATGGTAAGCTGTTATTATGAAGTGTTTAAAGATGTGGATTTAATAGATATTAAGTTGAAACTGATCAACTGATTATTAGGGAAGAGCAGTTACCTAGGAGTCAACAATCAGATTTATATGCAGCATTTCCAGAATTATTTTTTTTCAGCCTTCAACATATTCCCTAGAATTGTAACCATAATGATTAAATCTGTTCTGAGAACATAAAAACTCCAAAGCCTAACTCTTCTTCATGAATGAACAGAAATTTCATTCCCAGTTCAAGTCACGTTCATACCCTTTGCAACACTCAAGAGACCAAAATATCATAAATAAGTGCATATCTTGAATGAAGGAGAATTATCCATCTTCCATATTTAACAATATAATCACTCATTTCAGATTGGGAAGCAAAACATCTTCCTGAAAGTTGGTAATCAAAGGTTAGACAGATTTCCTACATCAAACAAGCAAAGAAGACATCACCAACTCAAGGATTCCATTCCTGCTTTGGAGGGAAGCTATATGGACCCTGTCTCGCATTTGGGAGCTTTTTTTAATTATTATTATTTTTTGCAATTTGCAAGGAAGCAGCAGCAAGGAAATGGCGTGGGAAAAAAATCTTTACCTGAGATTTTGGCACACAGGTTTTAATGCTTGCTGACAGAACAAATCAGTCTGGCTTAGTATAAGACTTTTTTTCTATGTAGAATGGGCAGATTAGTCTACTTAAATGTGAGATTTTGCAACATGCATAATAGAAGAACTTTCAGTTCTTTCAGAACTTTCAGAGCCTTTATGATATGTTTATTGTCTTATAGCAGTATGTGTCAGATTCTTGTACTAGGGAAACCCTCTCCAACATGGACCCTTTAGCTCAGGAGTGTCAAACTCAAGGCCCATGGGCTGGATCCAGGGGTGAAATGTAAAAATTTGTTACTACTGGTTCTCTGGGCGTGGCTTGGTGGTTTTTTTTTTAATGTGACCGAGTGGACGTGGCCAACTTTTATTTTTTTTACTTTTAAAAGCATTTTTTCTACTACCTCTTCGGCCGACAGGCAACTCAGCTGAGATAGCCAGAGGAGCATTTCAAAAGCATTTTTTCTATAACCTCTTCAGCTGAAGAGGTTGTAGAAAAAAATATTTTAAAGGGTTCTGATGATCCCAGCTAACTTGCCAGATTGCCAGAACCTTTTAAAAGCATTTTTTACACCTTCTTCAGCCAGAGGTTGTAGAAAAATGCTTTTGAAAGGTTCTGATGATTCCAGCTGAGCCGCGTGATCATCAGAGGATTTTTTTTTACTTTTAAAAGCATTTTTTCAGTCGAAGAAAAAATGCTTTTAAAAGTAAAAAAAACCACTCTGATGATCGCGCAGCTCAGCTGGGCATGGGCGGGGGGGGGCAGGGATTTTTGCTACCAGTTCTCTGAACCACTCACCGCCATCGCTACCGGATCGGATGATCCGGTCCGAACCGGGAGCATTTCATCCCGGCTGGATCTGGGCCATGGGGTGCTTAGATCTGGCCTGTGGGGCCATCCTGGAAACAGTAAAGAACCAGCCTGCAGTGACTCTGCCAATGAAAACAGAGCTCAGGGGGAGGTGTGTGGGACCCCCTACCTCCATTTTCACTGGCAGAGGGCTGCAGGAAGCCATCATGGCTGAAAATGGGGAGCCGGGGGAGGGGGTTTCACTGGCAGAGGGCTATCAAAACAAACTAAAAACAAAACAAAAGAAGAAATGTTTCCCCTTTTGCACTTGAGCGTGCAAGAAGGGACAGGAAAAGAGAAAGGGATAGAGGAAAGACAAAGAAAAAGAAGGGAAGATGGAAAGAGAGCAAGGAAGGAAAATATGAGAATGGAAGGAAGAAGAAAGAAGAATGAAGAGGGAAGGAAAAAGAAGAAGGATGGATGGAAGGAAGGAAGGAAAAAAGGAAGGAAGGAAGGAAGGAAGGAAGGAAGGAAGGAAGGAAGGAAGGAAGAATGAGGGAGGGTCTCAGGGGAATCCTGCCTTAGCACTTGGCCGCCATAGGTGCCCCAGACACGAGTCATGTCGAGCTGGATATACCCACCATGGCCACACCCTTCCAGTCATACCCCCAGCCGTCCAAGGTCAAATACAACCTGGATGTGGCCCTGATGCAGCCTTCAATGAAATTGAGTTTCACACCCCTTCTTTAGCTGCTTTGTTATATTTCAGGTAACATTAAACACTAGCTATCTTCCCAAACAACTTTTAAGAAAGCTTCATAGAACTCAGATGTATAGATTTTTCCTTTTATTGTTGAAGGCATCAAAGTGTATCTTACAATAAATCAATTGTTAGTATTAAAATAGCAATTTTGACCAAAGACCAATAAATAAACATAGCTGACTAGGGAATTGAACATGGTCTGGTCCTATGAGCCACTAACTTAAATAAATGATTTATAGTTTCTAAAGAGAGGGTGCATATAAATAAGCAGGAGGCAGAGAGATAGAGAGATAGATGAGATGATGTTATGGAAAGGGCAGTTTTGTCCACTACATCTGTTTTGTCCTGCTCTGTTTTGTCCACTACATTTAATGTGGGCTTTCCACCACAAAATACAACTTTCTTCAGAGATCAAGTGTTGAACTGCCATCCTGCACTTCAATTGTAAATTTCCTGCCTTTGTCAATTTTCTTTTCATAAGAATTCTTCAGCCATGAAAAGCAAAGAAATGCTTTCGTGACTGACGCTGATTTTATTCTGAAAACATCCTGTTGACCCAATCAACATGGCAGTCATTTTAACACTGTTCCTAATGAATTATTATAATTGGAAATGGGTCCCACACACCGTATCTGTTAAAATGAGTCGCTCTCTCACTTTTGCTGTTGTTAAGCCTCATACCTGGTTTGAGGGACCAGTGTTTCAGAGCTAGTCAGCACCTGCTTGGAACACTTGATACGCTCCTGATTCCTTTCAAGTGCAGCCAAAGGATCAAGACTTAATTAGCAGAGAAATATCTCTTACATAGATCAACCCATTGCAAATTCCCTGAGGGATACAGATTTGTCTCTATTTGGAAGCTCCACCCCAGCGTCCCATTCTCACTAGGCAGCTTGTGTACATTTTTGTCATCTGGCAGACATATTTATGCACTGTATGATACCTCTGGAGCATTTCTTGTGGCAAAGGAAACTTTATGTTTTCAGGTAAAGATAAGGCAAGTTGCTGCAGCTTCAGCACATACTTATGTTCCTTGAGTGCCAAATCAAACAAGACGGGGCAACTTGTCTCCTCTAATGCTCTTCAGAAAGATCCATTCCTTGACTCATTTGTTGGCTTGATTAATATAAAAATATTTTAATTTTTTTAATCCTAAGAGTAACCATCCTTCAGCGCAATACTTCATTGACAAGATTGGCCTAAGGCAGCAGATTAAATTGTAATGCATTGGAAGGGAAAATGCATATATTTTTTTCTTTCTCCCAAAATAAATTTGGACGGGAATATTATTATAATATGGTTTATACTCAGTTTGATGATCCATGTCAACAAAGTCCAAGGGATTTTTGCAAACAAATATTTCATTGCCAAGTTTACAGTATATTATGATATTTATCTTCCTTTTGATTTGCATAACACTGATTTTAAAACTGCTTTATTGTCCCTTATCTGCTTTTAATGACAAACTGAGCCATTCAAATAATCCAAACTTATCCCACTGCAGTCAAAACACGATGGTTAATGTTCCCATGGGAAACAACTGTAAGGAACAATTTTTATTACTCTGTGATACTAACATTGTGTCAATTTTTTGGTCAGTTCCACACCTTAACATGTGCTGAAAACTGAGTTGACTCCATGGTCGTAAATTCCTTCCATGCAAGAGTTCTTCAATCCAGTAAAGTCTTATTTTTCTGCTACAAGGAGAAAAGAAAATTAAAATTTAGTTCTGCCTTATAATTTTAATATAGTGCTGTATTTTCAAGCCATATCTTTCCCTGATCGTCAAGATGCATACTTTCAGGATAGCAATAGCAACAGAACTTAGACTTTTATATTGCTTCCTAGTGCTTTACAGCAATTTACAGTCAGCACATTGGTCCCAACAATCTGAGTCCTCATTTTACCTATCTTAGAAGGATGGAAAACCGAGTCAACCTTGTGGCCTGTCAGGATCGAACTCCTGGCAGTGAGCAGAACCAGGTACAATATTGCATTCTAACAACTGCACCACCACAGCTCTTGTGATAACTAACTTTTATCCTATACTTTGTTATAAAAGACTTTGTTATAAAAGACTACAAGGGCTCACTTCTGAGCCCTTATAGTCACATTGGCCCCCAAATGGTTGGTGTTGAATGTCAATCCCAGTATCCTTGACTGTCTTCTGAGGATCATTTGATGGTCTTCTGAAGTAGCTGAGATAAACAGCAGCTATGACAAGCTATGACAGAATCAGCCAGTTCTGGAGGTGGTTCACCCTAGTTATTAAAATGGGAAGACACTGGAATTCCCCAGCATCTCCTGATTTGCTTGGGGGGGAGGAAGGGGAAGCTGATTGGTAACTCTTCTCCCCATCTGCCTAAGCCATGTAGTGAAATGGAGCAAGCTGCCTTGAGAGATAGGATTTAAATTTTGTTTCATGTAAGAGTGGTAAAGACCTGAATGTAGTCCATCAACAATGCTTTCGCTCTTAGAGATTAGCAGTACATGGGCTGGACACACATTGCAACCTCTTTTTTCCCTTACAACTCCAGGTTCTGCCACTTGGAGGCAGGTTAGATTTGACAGAATGAGGCTAAGTAGTATCACCTGGGCATTTTATATAAAAAGGATCCAATGAAAGATATTTTGCCCACAACAACATTGTACAATGTCTAATTAGATTTACCAGAACAAGAAGCTTAAGGAATGTAGTAGTCTTCCCATTGTACAGATAAGGAGTAGTGGAACAAGGGCCTTCCCAGGCCATAATCTAAAGGGCAGTTTTGCTCAGTTGGTGAAGGGCATCCAAATATTTTTTCCTCAGAAATGTTACTTTTTTTTCAGTCCTCAGCACTTCAGAATATTATTTGAATGAATAATAATGAATGAATTATTCTATGTAGCAAAGCGATATTCATTAGAATATGGATAGTTGAGTGTGCCTAGAATCTGATCCAAGACAGTGTTTAAGATTTGTATATAGGCATATTTATAAAAATCTGAAAATTAAAGAATATTTCCACAAATGTTGCCAATTAAAAAGCACTTGCCTAAATTAATATCTTGTTTAATTATGCATGCAAACATACGTGTACTTCTGCAAACACACATGTATACACGCCTCAGAATTTATCAGCTTTTCTTCAATTTCTGTATTAAAAATAAATGAGAATAATTTTGCACAGTGATATATAGACACATTATTTGCCATGAATAAAATAGTTTGTTCTCCAAATGTACTCATGCTAAGTTTCTTTTGGCAGAGCTATGAAGTGCACAACCATCTTAAATGCAATTATGAAAAGTGTTTGCCTCAAAATAAGAGCTGCATTAGCATCAAAATTTCCATTTTTTTTCTTATGGCTATGCTTGCTAATAGATTACTACTGCTCATAATGATTAAAACATCCCCACCAAGTCATCACTCCTCCACTTGACGAGAGGAGATCGCTCTGAGCCCATTAAGTCTTATAACTGGGTTTGTGTTCCTACACGGGGAGGGGGATTGTACGCAGGGGGATGGTGTATGTTCATATCCACACATACCGCCTGTCCATATATATTTATATACGTTCTTATATGCTTGCACACACATCTATGCGTGAAGATAAGTACAGTCAAGCAGCAGACTGTTTATTTTTCAGGCGACTTTGTCAGCTGCTCCTATGTGCCCATCTTATAAATATTTCATGCCCAATATTTAATATTATTCGTTTCCCAAATCGGATCAGCTTTGAAATGCTCCTCAAAGTGAATTCTCTCCTAACAATGGTTTGATGCAAAAGCCTTTTTTCCTCTCTTAAGAAGAAGAGGTTGCACATGGTCTGCTGCCATAGCAGCATGAATAGTTCTTTTTTAATGGAAAATCAAAGATACTTTACATTAATTCAGAGAGAAGTGGTGAGAAGGGAGGAAGGCAAAGCTGGACGCATACACACCTTGTGCTTCAAAACATGGGAAAACAACGCATCTTCCTTTCTCTGATTCTGTGATTATTACCCAGCCTGTTTTTGAGCTCTAATGGGAAGTGACAAGTTTATGTAAATGATCCACCCAAGGATTTTGCTCTTATAAAACAGAGCAGTTACTCTGGGCTTTCTAATTATTTCATGCCTTGTGGTTCTGTGATAAGGCAGAGATGACGATACTCTGAAAGTCTATTGTGATTGACGCGCCACTGTCCCTGTGGAACTCATTAAGGTTTGTGTTTTATAAAGGGGGAAGAAAACCCTACCAGGCAAAAATAAAGTAAAATAAAAATAAATCAACCATTTTTAAAAATCCCACTGGTGATGGCTCTTTTTTTCCTCTGTTTATTTGTTTGGAATTCTGTGTTCATGGAAGAATCTTAAAATATAAGCAGTTCTGCTTGCTTACTCTGGAGAAGCTCTTATTTTCAGCCTTTATATGTGGATACTTTTTCCTAAGCTGATTATTCCAAATGATTGTCTATATGCAAGGTCATCGAATGCATTGTAAAATATTCATTAGATAGTGTTATGAAGAATTAAAGGCTAGACCAGTAGTCATTTCTTTTAATGTATAGAATTATACTCATCTTCCTTTTTTCTTTAATGGAATAATCAAAGTAATCAAATAATCTTTGAGTAATAATATCAAGGTATGTGTCTATGTACCATACATTTTCTTTTTTTAAATTCTTGATCTCATTAGGGAACTGTTTAAATCACATCATTCCAGATCGTGGTATCAGCCTTAGAAGATATTATATATAGATTCCTGATTCATCCATCTGAATAGCCTATCTGTTAATGTCAAAGTCAGTTGTTCTGTTATAGACAGGTAAACTGTTGGGGGGAGTCCACATATGTCTAGGACAATTTTTAGCTACTGTGTGGAGTTATGATACTTTTAAGACCTTGCCCATATTTTCTTGAACTCATTTCTCAGAATGGTTCCACTTTTCCCTTCTTCTCTTTTTCCCATTAGTATATACATATTCAAATATATGTAGTTTCAAACCTAGTGACAAAGTTCAGGTTGCATATCCATTTACGTAGTTACAGATTAAGGCAGAAGTAAAGAGACAGAAGTGATATAATAGTAGAGAATGTGAACTTTCAGCGTATCTTGTTTCTGTGGTTGTTGAAGTACAAGAGATAAAAGTATGTGACACAGGTTTGTACAGTTCTTACTCTGACATAATTTTTCACCTACTGATCAGTGTTGAAATTAATCATACTGGTTGCATTATTGTGGGTATCTAACCCTTTGCATTATTGAAGTAGAAGTTGACTGGAGATGATGTGTGCATTGTTCAGAACCTGAACACATCTGGAGAACGTCAGGTTAGTTAAGACTCCTAGTTTGCTAGTTGAGATTCTTTTGCTAGTTGAGATTCTTTTGCTAGTTGTGATTCTTTTGCTAATTATGATTCTTCTGCTAGTTGAAATTCTTCTACCAGAAGATGCCAGCTGTTTTTGCATATATGTGTTGCTACTGAACAAAAGAACTGTTTTTAATGTGACATTTGCGTGAAAACTCCCATTCTTTTCTTATTAGCATTAATAATTTTAAAAAAGTGAGTACAAGTATTCAAGGATTGAGCCTGAAATTTCTGTTGTTGAGACATTTGTTAAGTGAGTTTTGCCTCATTTTATTACCTTTCTTGCCACAGTTGTTTACTCAATCACTGCAGTTGATAAACTAGTAACCTGGTTATTAAGAGAGTCTGACTTCCTTACTGACTTTGCTTGTCAAAAGGTCGCAAAAGGGGATCACATGACCTTAGGACACAGCAATGGTCATAAGTATGAACCAGTTGGCAAGCATTTAAATTTTGATCACCTAATCATGGGAAAGCTACAAAGGTTGTAACTGTGAAAAATAGTCAGAAGTCACTTTTTAATGCCATTGTAGCTTTGAACAGTCACTAAGTAAACTGTTGTAAATTGAGGACTACCTGTACATTAATTATCCATAATCTAATATGTTTCATTTAAGCAAATTAAGCAATTCTTCTAAGAACCCAGGAAGAAACAACTATTTCGCTAAGTTTACATGATATACCAAAAAGCAATTAGAGTGTTGTGTGAACTCAGCCTCTGTAATTTATTTTATAACTTAGTGAATTGTGCAAATACAGGCAATTGAGTTGATTGAATATTAGGTTAATTAACCCTGAAAAAAATATGTTTTAAGTATACTCGTGTTCATAGCTTTCTTCTGCCAGTTCTATTGAAGAGAATATCATTAGATGCAGTTTTTCTTGATGTACTTACAGTGACATGGTTTATTTTTTCAGCAGCTGCTAAAGATATAGTACCTTATGTTTAAAAATATCTGGCTGCCCTAACCCTCAGATTTCTCTGACTTAATATATTATCGTTGGTTTTTAGTTAAAATTTAACAGTCAAATTAAAATACTCATCTATTTCACCCATTCTGCTAATCTATAGTCTATAGTTTGTTTGGGCAGGTTTAGCATGTTTGTGAATGGAGAAAATTGTGAAATATTCAACAAACCTTTGTTAAACTAACCAGGGCTTATGTGTGTATTCAATTTAGGGTTAGTAACTGACAGATTTATTAACAGGTTTTATAAAGCTGCCTAGCGTGCCTCTTAAAAGAAGGGTTCAACAGGGTCATTAGTTCAAACATTCCCAACAATTAGGCAAACTGAAGGTGGAATTGTATTCTGGAGGAGTGTGAAGATAATGGTAAGTACAACAAAGTGAAGATCTTCCAAAACTGGGTGTTCCAGTAAGTAGTATTTACTTAACACTCTGGAAATCAGGTCTTTTACCTATTTTGTCTAGTGGAATTTAATCCAATTTCTGCCACAAATATTATAAAATGTTTCTTAAAGTTCCCCGTGCTTTTATTGACAGATATGAGACATCTTTCAAGGCCTACTTTTAGAACTACAGCTGACCCATTTTGCTAGCACAATTTAATCTTTTCTGAGGGCTTCTTATCCCTGGACAAACTACCTGCTAGCAACTTTTGCTTGTTCTACTTTGAAATGTGCAATTATGGTAAAGCAAATGATTTTTTTTCTTTCCAAATTTGATATGGGCATTACTAATTTTCCTAACATGAGTTGGTTGCGTTTCTTTTCATCTTTTATGCCACAACTATACCTTCCTCAGATGTCTTCTTTACTTAAAACACTAAACATTTAGATACAGCAACTCTGAAAAAATTTCAGCATAATCAGGATAGAATAAACAACCTGTGCTTGCTCCTTGTAATTATGAGACACCAACATATGGTAACAGGGGAAAAAAAGTTTCTGCCCAAAGGTACCAGGAAGATCCTTCCCTCCTTCCTTCCTTCCTTCCTTCCTTCCTTCCTTCCTTCCTTCCTTCCTTCCTTCAAAAAACAAACAAACCAAGATGCAGCTATGATTGTGCGATCACAGCCACAATATTGGCTTTTTTTCCCTACCTTTCCCTCTCCCCAGAGATCTCCCTTCCTTCCTTCCTCAAACACACATACATGCACTATAAACCATGAATAGAAATAATGCTGAGGGAAATAGAAGTGCTGCAGGGATCTAGCCAGCTCTCTATTTTTCATATGTTAAGATCATTGATTCTCCTGCATCAAGAAGATTTGCCTGAGGAAACAGAGTACAGCTAAATGCCTGAAGATCAAAGCGTTGGCTTTGGCTGAATCCGTCAATCAATGTGAACTTCGGCTTCTCTTCACCCTGCAATTTGGAGCTATGGGACATGAAATCCTCCTCACTTTACCACTGAGCTGTTCTCAGAGACTCTCAGCATAAACATAGAGATTGGGATGTGTAAAGAACTTGGAATTCAAAACATTCTGAATTTGAAATAGGTTTCCTGGCTACATAAATGCTTTGACATGGTTCCCGACAGTTTCAGAAACTCAAAAACAGAATCAGTTCACGTTTGAGACACTTCTAAGAATGCTTGGAAAAGTATCAGACTAACACTGGAAAGGTCAGAATAGCTGTTTTGAACTGAAAATGGGACATTTTGAACTCGAAGTGTTTTGAGCTAAAAAAACACTTTGAATTTGAATGGCACAGATACATATATCAGAGGAATAAATTAGTTTTTTTTCTCACCCAATTAGTTCAAAAAGGTCTATATCAGGTCAGATTTCAAAGAAAAAAATATCCTATTTCAAATCAGACCAGTATTTGGCCTCGCCTTTTCACTTTTTGAACAGGCAATGGTTCAAGGATTGGATAGATATCTTTCCAATTATTTCAAATTGTTAGATGTCATTGATTAATCCTAGTATACTTGGTCATTAAATCACAATCAGCCCTTAAAGGGGATTTACATTATAGTCTTCTGCATACATGTTTATTTCAGGGGTGGGCTGCTGCGGGTTCACAGGGGTTTGGGAGAACTTCTAGCTAAGATTCTGTGCAGTTTGGAGAACCCCCAAATCCCACTCCTGGCTGGCCTCACCCATCTCTCCCCTCCCCTCCCCACCCAGGAGTCCCCATACAGCCCATTTTGGATGCAGGTAAGTGCAGGGCACGGACGGAGGGCAAAAATGGGCCTACCAGAAGTTCGGGAAGGCCAGAAACCAGGGCCTCCAGAGCCTGTTGAGGCCGTTTTTGCCCTCCTGGAGTCTCGAGGAAAGCCTCCAGAGCCTGAGGAGGGCAAATCCCCCCACCGCGGTGCAGGAAGCTGACTACGCCACACCCACAATGGCCACGCCCACCCAACAACCAGGTAGAGAACCCCTTGCTAAAATTTTTGAAGCCCACCCCTGGTTTATTTGGGATTTTTTAAAATCACCAAATAAAAATCACCAAATTAAAACAAGAGCTTCCTACTTCCCAGTTATCAAGAGAGTTCTGCTTTTTTAAAACACCTTTCCTGTCTTCTCTTCTCTTGCTCCACATGCAGTAACCCATAATACTGTGGTGTCCACCAGCAGCCCTGAAATGGTCTGACCAGGTATGGTCGATGGTCAGTCTGTAATATACTCCGAGTTTTTGCAAATTGGAGTAATCATGATCATTGATGAAATATATTTGTAATTCATAATCATAGGAACCCTGGTGGCATAGTAGTTAGAATACAGTATTGCAGGCTAACTCTGCTCACAGTCTGGAGTTTGATCCTGGCAAGTCAAGGTTGACTCAGCCTTCCATCTTTCAAGGTCAATAAAATGTGGACCCAGACTGTTGGGGGCAATATGCTGATTTTGTAAACTGCTCATCAGAGAGTGCTGGAAAGCACTATGGAGCAGCACAGACACCTAAGTGGTTTTGCTATTGATGTAATCAGTATTAAAAAATGTGATCATTTCCTTCTGGGTATCCTGGTTTTTTTTTTTTTTTTTATTCAAAAAGTTTTACAAAATTTTTTTTCCCCCTTTCCCCCCCTCCTCCCCCCTCCCTTCGCAACCCTCCCCGACTTCCCGGAACGAGCACAAGGTATAGTTAAAAATAAAACAAACATATGCTAAAAAAATTTTCGTCCCAACTTAATTATACCCCTACAATCATCAATTCCTAACTTCCCCCAAAAGCAATCAAAAATAATACATCATAATCATTCAAAAACAGTCTGATAACTCTTAGTCTGATATCTACGTTGAATATAGTCAATCCATTTTTTCCATTCCTTTAAGTATCTTTCTTGCGTATTGTCTTTCAAAAAGGCTGATATCTTCGCCATCTCAGCCAAATTGGCAACTTTCAATATCCATTCTTCTATTGTTGGTACTTCTTTTTTCTTCCAATATTGTCCTATTAGTAATCTTGCTGCAGTTATCCTGGTTTTGAGAGTGGAAATCCATGAAGATTCTGAGCAAACTTTAGACTATAAGGTATGCAAATTATCCATTTTTAGCAAAAATCTTTAGTATCCCAACTGATGACTGTCCTAATATTGCAATATTCCCATAATCCATAAGGTCCCATCATCGTAAGGCATTTAAATATCTTGAAATATATGTTAAGATGGTAATCAAAATATGTGTGATTTGTTTTTTTATTAAAAGTGAATGCATCTATGTTTCCTACTAAAACTCATATTTCAAAACACAGATTCTTTCTTTTCACTATATGGAGTACAAAAAGAAAAATGGTATGCAAAATATGTGGATCCACTTTTTCCAGCATTAATCTGGCCATTTGCACTTTCAGTGAGAATTCTGAATTTATTCTATTATCCTACAATCACACCCCACTTACTCTCAGTTATCCATGATATTTTCACAAATGTTATCCAACACTAAAGCTCAAAACTATTCACATGAGTTATAGACATGTCATGGCATCTGAGTATCTCCTCCAAGAACTTCCTTGTACTTTATCAAGCTTAGTGCTTGATTTCTTTGTCTTCCATTAGGTACTATCCCTGGGTGTAAACATCATTTTGATTCTTAGAAGAATGTATTAGCAATGAAAAATCATTGGCTTTGCAGAAACGTCTGTTTCCAAATCATACAGTCCAATTTTTCCTCATCCTTTCCAACTTTGACATTTGAGTCTACAACAATAAGTAGCATATGTTGCTTGCATGCTTTGATTATTTCAGACTGAAGTTGACAATACAAATTGTCAACTACCTCTTCTGTGTCAGTTCTTGAGTCATAAACCTGAATTTGGGATGATCCAAGCGGGGGAGAGGAGGCACGTCTTGTTGAGTCTGTTTGGGATCAGTTTGATCCTGTGGCTCCCGAGGACGTGGACAGGTTATTGGGGAGGCTCCATGCCACGACATGTTTACTGGACCCGTGCCCTTCCTGGCTGGTACTGGCTACTCAGGAAGTGACACGAGGCTGGCTCCAGAGGATTATCAATGCTTCTTTGTTGGAGGGAGTTTTCCCCGCCGCCTTGAAAGAGGCGGTGGTGAGACCCCTCCTTAAGAAGCCTTCTCTGGACCCAGCTATTTTAAGTAACTATCGTCCGATCTCCAATCTTCGCTTTGTTGCGAAGGTTGTAGAGAGTGCTGTGGCTCGACAGCTACCCCAGTACCTGGATGAAGATGTCTATCTGGACCCGTTCCAGTCCGGTTTCCGACCCGGATACAGCACAGAGACGGCTTTGGTCGCATTGGTGGATGATCTCTGGAGGGCCAGGGACAGGGGTTATTCCTCTGCTCTGGTCCTGTTAGACCTCTCAGCGGCTTTTGATACCATCGACCATGGTATCCTGCTGCGCCGGTTGGAGGGATTGGGAGTGGGAGGCACCGTATATCGGTGGTCCCCCCCCTATCTCCCCGCCCGGCCGCAGACGGTGTTGACGGGGGGGCAGAGGTCGACCGCGAGGGGCCTCACTTGTGGGGTCCCGCAGGGGTCGATCCTCTCGCCCCTGCTGTTCAACATCTATATGAAGCCGCTGGGTGAGATCATCAGTGGCTTTGGGGTGAGATACCAGCAGTACGCTGACGACACCCAGCTGTACTTTTCCACCCGGCCACCCCAATGAAGCTGTTGAAGTGCTGTCCCGGTGTTTGGAGGCCGACGGGTCTGGATGGGGAGAAACAGGCTCAAGCTTAATCCTCCAAGACGGAGTGGCTGTGGATGCCGGCATCCCGATTCAGCCAGCTGCAACCGCGGCTGGCTGTTGGGCAGTTATTGACC
Organism: Ahaetulla prasina; assembly: GCF_028640845.1. Taxonomy (NCBI): domain Eukaryota; kingdom Metazoa; phylum Chordata; class Lepidosauria; order Squamata; family Colubridae; genus Ahaetulla; species Ahaetulla prasina. The sequence continues at coordinate 28,513,992 of NC_080546.1, read as the reverse complement.
CCAAAGGATAGGGTGCGCAACTTGAGTGCCCTCCTGGAAGACCGGCTGTCGTTTGAAGACCATATGACGGCCGCCTCCAGGAGGGCCTTCCACCAGGTTCGCCTGGTTCGGCAGATGCGCCCCTTCCTTGATCGGGATTCCTTATGCACGGTCACTCATGCGCCGTTACCTCTCGCTTGGATTATTGTAATGCTCTCTACATGGGCTCCCTTGAAGTGCGTCCGAGGCTTCAGTTAGTCCAGAACGCAGCTGGTGATAGAGGAGCTGCACGCAGCTCCCATGTAACACCTCTCCTGCGCAGGCTGCACTGGCTACCTGTGGCCTCTCGGGTGCACTTTAAGGTGTTAGTCACGACCTTTAAGGCGCCCATGGCTTAGGACCTGGGTACTTACGGGACCGCCTACTGCTACCACATGCCTCCCACCGACCGTGCACGCTCTCACAGAGAGGGACTCCTCAGGGTGCCATCCGCCAAACAATGTCGGCTGGTGGCCCCAGGGGAGGCCTTCTCTGTGGGGCCCCACACTCTGGAACGAACTCCCCGGCTTACGCCAGATATCTGACCTTGGACATTCCGTCGCGAACTGAAAACATATCTTTTATTCGCGGGCTGGCTTGAATGAAATTTTAAACTTAAATTTTTAGCAATTTTAATGGGGTTATTGGTTTTATGGTAAATTTCTTAAATTTTTCAGGCTCATTTAATAAGTTTTTAACTGATTTTAATTTTGTATATTGTATATTGTTTTTTGTTGGTTTTATTCTGCCTGTACACCGCCCTGAGTCCTTCGGGAGAAGGGCGGTATAAAAATCAAATAAATATATAATATATAAATATAAATATATAATCATTATATTAATGGGTTGTCCATAACTGATATTAGTCATTGACTGCAACGTACCCAGTATCTATTGCCGACTATGAAAGTAATGGGGTGCCTTCATTTTTCCTGGCTGAGTAGTAAACAGCAAATCCAATCCCACTCTATTTCAATTCATGCTTCTTGCATTTTTTTACAGTGGATGTGTAATGTTTTTTCAATATTTTTTACAATGTAAGCCACCCAGAGTTGTTGGATATGAAATGGGCGGCAAATAAATTTCATAATAAATAAATTCAATGTTTTTATTATAATTCTGCCTTTGGATTTTTTTTTATGTACCTAACATCAGGAGTTAAGTAATGCTCTGTCATTACTAAAATTATTGTCTATTTCCAACATAGCTGCTGTCTCATATAAGTGTCTGTTTGGCCTAGATGTACACCACTGATGATCTTTTATTTATTATTTATTTATTTATTAATCACATTTATATACCGCCCTATCTCCCAAAGGACTCAGGGCGGTTCACAGGCAAGTAAAAAGCACATATAAATACAGACTAAAATAACAATTAAAAAACTTATTCTACAAGGCCGAATTATTAAAAAACAATATAAATAATAAAACCCATTTAAAACCAATATAAATTTAAAATCTAATCCAGTCCTGCGCAGATGAATAAATGTGTTTTAAGCTCGCGACGGAAGGTTCGGAGGTCCGGAAGTTGACGAAGTCCTGGGGGGAGTTCGTTCCAGAGGGTGGGAGCCCCCACAGAGAAGGCCCTTCCCCTGGGTGTCGCCAGACGACACTGCCTAGCTGACGGCACCCTGAGGAGTCCCTCTCTGTGAGAGCGCACGGGTCGGTGAGAGGTATCTTGTGACCCAACAGGGAGTAAAACTCTGTGTCTGAACCTGAGCCTGTCTTATTCTTCCTTCCAGAAACATCCCCTCCCACCATGATGAACAACATAGCACGATTTGGAAAGATTCACCAGCATTATAAACTAGTCTTGTGCTATGGTATGATATAAACCAGGGGTGTCAAACTCAAGGCCTGGGGGCCCGATCTGGCCTGCAGGGTGCTTAGATGTGGCCCACGGGACTGCCCTGGAAATAGTGAAGGACTGGTCCGTGATGCCTCTGCCAGTGAAAATGGAGCTTGGCAGAGGGTTGCAGAAGACCATCACAGCCAAAAATGAAGCTCAGGAGCCCGCTGGCAGAGTGCTCAGGCACCACAGGCGAGGTGATGTCGCCACACCCACACTGGCCACGCCCACCCTGGTCCCCAAGGTCAAACACAACCCTGATGTGGCCCTGATGTAGCCCTCAATGAAATTGAGTTTGACACCCCTGCTATAAAACCATTACTATAAATTATTCAAACATGCTAACAAGAAGTATCTAATTAAAGAAATATATGATTAATTTATAAATACACTCACAAATCAAGACCTAAACACCAGATTAGTTAATACATGCAAAATGAATAAATAATGTATCAATGACTAATAATAAAATATACGTCATATTTTACACACATATAGAAAGAGAGAGAGATGAATATCTCACTAAAGTTGACAATTTCTGAATTATTTGGATGAACCATTGAAGAAAGTCAAATCCGTATGAACCAACTGAAATCAACTGAAAATTGGTCTTAATGCACATGATACTAAGAGAAGAGATGGCAGTGTTCATGTTACAATGCTTTCTCACCTGGATTATTCCAAAGACAGGAAAAGAAAGAGCCCACATGGTTATAATGTTGTAGGTTAGCCTTGAATAGAATCAGAAAGTGCTGATGGCACACATCCTTAATTTGGAGAATGAGTTCAATAGACTCTTACACTCATCAACCATAATATTTACGACTTGAATATCTGAATGCCAGCTGATCTTCCAGAGAGAGTTGGAGGTAAACCAAAAGGCAGAGTAAATGGCACACTTCAAGTAAGATGATAGCTGTTTCTCTTTTATCAGGTTAGATTGTTAGAAGTGTATTAGATTCTGCTACTGTTGTTGGTGCCATAATCTAGGAAGGAAATCTAGGGAAAAGTCTTGGCTTATGGAAAAGATCACTACAATCTTTTTTTTTCTTTTGTGCTATCTATGCAGACCACATTAGCTTTTTTTTTTATCTCCTCAGATTAGTTTGTGTGGTGCCTGACTGTCTTAGAATAAAGTCTGGGAATTTCCTGCAAAGTGTATAATATGCTCGAGGTCTCTAGCTTTCAACATTTAATTGCCAGAAAAGTAGGGTGTATTTTGTTGGCTTCTTTCCATGGTGATGTAATTCAGGGACTATGAAAAAGACAGAGATGGAAAACACCTTTGAGGAACTCTGTAGTAGACATCTGAGAATTGGGTAATAAATTAAATAGGGGCCATACTGGAATGTTCTATCTTAATAAAGTAAAGATAACAATGGCCTCCATTTCATAGCTATCTCAGATATTGGGCTATTTAATCATATTGAACAATCGCATATATTTTGTTTGATTGTTTTCAGAAAGACAATAAACAAGTCATTAATCCACTTCTATACTCAGCCCCTTTCTTAAAAGAGCAGGAATAAAGTCATTCACAGAATTATCTAAAATTTTGCTACAAATAAGTAATGGAATCAACAATTACAAAATGGGTAATCCCCTGAAGAAAACATTAAAAATATAATTTAAAGGATAACATGTTTCATGATAAGTGGTCCTGCTAATTAAAATCTTGAAAAATGTTCTTCAGGCAAAAAACGAAGTATCCCATTTTAGACGGTTGTAAGGGGGACATTTTCACTAGAGGCATTAATAAATGGGACCAGTATGAAGTTGCAGATTTTGTATCTCATCATGGTCTATTTTTCAATTAAAAAACCCATTTTTTAAGAACAATACCAGGAACACTTTACATATAAGATATATATTCTGTCAATGAATTTGACAGATTCTCCAGGTGAGATTTTGGGTATCTTGTAGCAAATGGATTGCTTTTTCTTCTCTATACTTTGAATTCCCAAATGTCAGGCAAAACATGACATATGGAGTTGGACCTGTCCTCCTTGGACATTCATGTAGAATCAAGATCACATGAAGTGTTAATACCACTTTATAATGGCTAGGTAAGGCCACACTTGGAATACTGCATTTGGTCACCACGATGTAAAAAGATGTGGAGACTCTAAAAAGAATGCAGAGAAAAGCAACAAAGATGATATGGGGACTGGAGGCTAAAACATAAAGAACCGTGGCAGGAACTGGGTAATCTACTTTAATGAAAAGAAGGACTAGGGTAGACATGATAGCAGTGTTCCAATATTTCAGGGGCTGCTACAAAGAAGAGGGAGTCAAGCTATTCTCCAAGGGTAGGACAAGAAGCAATAAGTGGAAACTAATCAAGGAGAGAAGCTGTCAGGAAATTATTATTTGCCTAACTAGTTGGCCAGGCAATATATAAACTAACTATGTATGTTTGTAGAAAGGCATGATATTGCTTTAAGGCTGTGCTGCATCATGCAAGCATCCTGATTAGTTGAGCTCTGTAGCCAATGTATAAACAGACTACTAAATTATGGCTTGTGGGGAATCTACAGGGACGCTACAGCATTGTAACCTGATGACATGCTGCAACTGTATATTTGAGCTTTATGATCATTGCTTGATCATGGCTAGTTACTGATTCCTCAAGATACTGTGTATTGAACTGAACCGAACTAAAAGAAGACCTTGTTTGTTGTGCAAGTCTATGTTGGTAAGAAGACTTGGTATTTGTAACATCCCTGATTGACTGGCTTTATATGTGTATGACCTGGAATTGTTTTTGGACTATGACTTTGCCTTTTCCCTAAAAGTAAAGGAATATCAAACCCCAGTTTGTCTGTAAGTGACTGTTATTGTATACAACCAGTCTCAGTCATTTTCATGCGTAGGGTACTCTGCTCAACAGTCCACAATTTTCATTGTGAACCCAGATTACCCTTAACATTAGCAACCTAGAACTAATGAGAAATTTCCTGACAGTTAGAACAATTAATCAGTGGAACTACTTGCGAATGCTCCAACACTGGAAGTTTTTAAGAAGATGGTGGATAACCATTTATCTGAAGTGGTGTAGGGTTTCCTGCCTAAGCAGGGGGTTGGACTAGAAGACCTCCAAGGTCCCTTCCAACTCTGTTATTCTATTCTATTCTATTCTATTCTATTCTATTCTATTCTATTCTATTCTATTCTATTCATGTCTTTACTATTATAAATGTTACAGAACAAACATATACACAAAGTATCACCAAGGGATGTATAAAGAATTAGGGTGATGCTTGTTATTTGTGCAGTCAAATTCCTGTCCCTTTTTCTACAAAAAATATAAAGGAATAGGATGGGGATGATTGCAAGAACTATCTTTTCTGTTTTGCCAGACACCCAGTTAAAATACCTCACGTTAAATCCAGTACCTTATTCCTAACAGTAAAAGGAGAAGGCACTCAAAAATGCAATAAACTAAAAAAAGGCTAGGAAAGCTACAGGGAAAACTTACTTGGTTCCCAAACATAAAACACAATAGAGAAATAAATTTCAGACAGAATTAGTATACTAAGTTCCTTCAACATACTAATTCAAAATATGGTTTATTTGTTGATGGCTGTTACATAAACCCTGCTAGTGCAATTTGCAAAGTAGGCTTCAGGCTTATAGTCTATTGTGTGAATCTTGCCAATTGTGGTTAAATCAAAAAAATATGATTAAGCAAATTTTGGCATGGAGGGATTATTAATTTTTTTAAAAGGCACTGTTTCTGAAATTGCATAAGGATGAATCATTTATGCTAAATTATTAGCATAAAGAAAGAATTAGTATCAATTGAACCTATCCCATGCAGTGCGGTTAACTGTGCAGTTTTATGACATGATAGAATTTTTTAAAATTTAGAAGACTACTTATTAAAGAAGAAGCTCTGTTTTATGTATTTTATCTTATTTTTATTATATAATAATGCAAATATTATATATTTGTAAATGATTTGTAAATGATTAACAATTAAGACTTTACAAAGTCTTTGAGCTAATTCAAATAAGTTTACCTTCAAATATTAGTATCATAATCTTTGGGTTGGACCAACATTACTTGGCTAGAATATCACTGCAATTGAAATAATATCAGTAAAAATCCAATTCTTAAGACATGGATATGTCCCCCAGAAAGGGAAGATAGATTGTTTGTCAGCCCTGGAGGCCATCTTTTTCTTTGGATCTTCAGGGCTGCTACACTTAGTGCTGTGGGAAACCGGGAGGTGGGATTGCATGGAGTTGCAGAGATATCTAGCCATAATAACTTTTTTTTCTCTGGGAGTCAAGGACATTCAGTCTGCACCTGGAGTGGTGTGACTGGGAGGCATCTCCAATTGAGACGGTGCATTGATTGGACTTTGTGATGGACATGTGGGTGCAGGGGAAGGGACTTGAATTTTCTTTTGGGTGGGGAAAACCTGGAAGCTTTCAGATTCGGGGTTTCCCAGATGTGCCAATATGCCATCTCTAATAAAAATGGAACTTTGAGGAACTTTTAGCCTCAGAGTCTTCTTTCATTGGGGGTGTTATTGGAACCCTGACATTGTTAATTAGAGCCCTTGATGTGGTTATTATTGGATAGATTAGGGGTGTCAAACTCAATTTCATTGAGGGCTGCATCAGGATTGTGTTTCACCTTGAGGGGCCGGGGTAGGCGTGGCCAGAGTGAGCATGGCCAGTTCTACATCACTAGTGTCGGGGCATCTCACCCAAGCACTCTGCCAGCAAAAACAGGCTCACAAGCTCCATTTTCAGCTGAGATGACTTCCTGCAACCCTCTGCCAATGAAAATGGGGCTCAGGAGGGCTGCCCGCGGGCTGATCCTTTGCTGTTTCCAGGGTGGCCCGCGGGCCAGATCTAAGCACCCTACAGGCCGGATCTGGCCGCGGGCTTTGAGTTTGACCCTATAGTAGAGCTACTATTGTGAGATATGCAACTATATAAATAACAAACGATCAGTTGCCTTAACACTGTTACTGTCTTGAATTTCGCATAGGTCATCATGGCAACTGTGAATATGTGATGGAGGGGATGAATATTACCTTTCTCTTATTCACAAAATCCTACTACATGCTTTATTCAGTAAATTAACCAAATTATCTCCGCCCGCCCTCACCCCCTCAGGCTGATTAGTTTAGGCAGAAGAAACTGTAATTACAAAGTTTGGATAGTTGTATAACAGTGATTCATTTGCCAAACCTAGGCTAAAAATACATGGAGTCAAGGATACTGACATTATCAAGATTGCCTCCTTGTATAAAAGGCTGGCATAAGGTAATTCTGCAAACAAGGTTATGAGAAGTGTAGTCGCAATGTTTTTTTAAAAAAATATATGTCCATAAAGAGCACAAGATACTGGATAAGAGTGGATGTTACTCCAACTATGGAAAGGGATTTTAACTAGAAGAGACACCCTATGAATAGAAAATTCAATTCCTGTTCCATTGTATTCTTTTCCCTATTAGCATATGAAAAGTGTAAAAAAAAAACCCTCAAGAAACCTTTCTTAGGATGATTCTGTGTAAAGCACTTAACATCAATCAGTTATTATGAAAAATCCAGTCCATTTCTCTATCCAATGACTGCATCCCCATTTCTTCGTCTTTGAAAACACGTTCCCTTGCAAAGAGCAACCTGACAATAGGAGCCCAGGAAGCAGCTGGTTATTAAGTAGTCAGTGTTCTGTTTACAGAGAACAGTCCTCTATTTTGTAACATCTTCTGTTTGAAAAGCCACTCAGACCAAGCCAGCTCCAAGCCAGAGAAACAAAGAAAAAGAGCGCTGATAATGTCAAAGTGTCAATGAACAATTAGCACTTGCTTAGTAAACTCTCCTGGTCACAGAGATCCTGGTCTTTCCCACTAAAATGGACTGTACTGCAGGTCTACTGCATTTCAGTAGGCTTTCCTTTCACTTCCAATCAGAGGTAGTATTCAGCAGATTCTGACCAGTTCTGGAGAACCGGTAGAGGAAATTCTGAGTAGTTTGGAGAACCGGCAAATACCATCTCTGACAGGCCCCGCCCCCATCTATTCTCTGCCTCCCAAGTCCCAGCTGATCGGGAGGAAATGGGGATTTTGCAGTAACCTTCCCCTGGAGTGGGGTGGGAATGGAGATTTTACAGTATCCTTCCCCTGCTATGCCCACCAAGCCACGCCACACCACACCACGCCCACAGAACCGGTAGTAAAAATTTGAATCCCACCACTGCTTCCAATAATATGTTAATCAGATTTATTATTATTATTATTATTATTATTATTATTATTATTATTATTATTATTATTATTATTATTATTATTTACTTTATTCATTAAATATGAAACTCAGCCAACTGAACATTTAAAAATATGTCACAAATACGATTGACTGGTACTAATGGTTGATACGGGTTGCTGCCAGCGTCCTCGGTATCAACCAAGTATCTTCTGAAAATATATGATGTTCCGAGTAGCTCAGTTTTTTGCAGTTCAGTTGGTGTTATTGCAGGAAGCTGCAATTTCTTGATGTGTTTTGTAAAATTCTTGGGCATGGTACCAAGCGCCCCGATGACAATGGGTATCACTGTGACATGTTTCATCCATAGCCGTGTAGTTTTGATAGCCAGGTCGCAATATTTCATGATTTTTTTCCAGTTCTTTTTCTTCTACTCTGGCATCTCTTGGTACCGCAATATCAATAAATTGTATGTTTTGGTTTTCGACAATTGTGATATCTGGTGTGTTGTGTTCCAAATGATGATCTGTCTGTATTCGAAAGTCCCACAAGATCTTCACCTTCTCATTTTCGATAACTTTTTCCACTTTATGTTCCCATGACTTTTTGGATACAGGCAAGTCGTATTTTTTACATAACCAGTGACCAGTGGATTTATTTAGCAACTCAGTCGTGTCTAGCTTTGTAATCAGTTTGTGCAATTTTGCTGCATTCACATATTAAATGTGAAACAGTTTTGACTTTGTCATTGCAAAGGCGAGAGTTTGGATTGTCAGTGGATTTTTGTATCTATTATTATTATTATGACAGTATACACAGCAAATGAGATAACTATGCTAAATTTCATATCACAGATCACTAGTCGAACACTTCCCAAGCATTTGGGACTGCGTATCGGCGAATTATGCAAGTAGATCCCAGTAAGGTAGCCTTCTGCAGCTGACCAATGGTGATCTTGTCAGCGCCAATCGTTTTTTAGTGCTTGCCTAGGTCTTTAGGCACAGCTCCCAGTGTGCCAAGTACCACTGGAACCACCTGCACTGGTTTATGCCAGAGTCTCTGCAATTCAATTCTCAAATCTTGATATCTGGTGATTTTTTTAAGTTGTTTCTCATCGATTCTGCTGTCACCAGGTATAGCAATGTCGACTATCCACATTTTTTTCTTTTCCACAATTGTGATATCCAGGGTATTGTGTTCCAAAACTTTATCGGTCTGTATTCGGAAATCCCACAGTAGTTTTGCATGCTCATTTTCAATCACTTTTTCAGGCTTATGATCCCACCAGTTCTTTGCTACAGGCAGATGGTAGTTGTGACACAAGTTCATAATTATTATTATTATAATTATTATCGCCTCCTTTCTAGAGCCGAGACAGAGTGACTGTCCCAAAGTCATTCAGTTGGCTTCATGCATAAGGCAGGACTAGAATTCAGCCTCTCCCAGTTTCTAATCTAGTGCCTCAAATTATGACTGTAACAGAAGCATGTCTGTTGCAATCATAAGTTATCACAGTTGTAAAACAGGTCACCCTGACACCCAGCCCTATTTTACAAACTGTTCCCCCCCACACACACACACATTTGTTAAGTAATTCCTGCAGTCATTAAGCAAACCAATTGTTCATCGTGGGCCAGTTTTGCTGAAAACCAGAAGTAAATGCTGAGTTTTGGAAAAAATATCTAAAGACATGGTCACGTGACCCTGGGATGCTGCAACTGGGTGAAATGTCCCAGGAGTGAGGGGAAGCCCAGCCCACAGAACTTTGGAGCAGGTCATAAATGTCCTCAGGGAAATCAACTGGTCACTAAGCAATTATTCGTAAGTTCAGTACTACCTGTACAGTAACCACAAACTATTATTGTTGTTATTGTTACATGCAGTAATCCACTATTAGGTTTAAATTTAGTATAAGGCCACATTGAAGCCCTTCTAATTACCGTATTTTTTGGAGTATAAGATGCTCTGGAGTATAAGACACACCTTAGTTTTTGGGGAGGAAAATAAGAAAAAAAGGGGCCTCTGGTGGCTCAGCAGACTAAGTCTGTCTGTTATTAACACAGCTGCTTGCAATTACTGCAAGTTCAAGTCCCACCAGGCCCAAGGTTGACTCAGCCTTCCATCCTTTATAAGGTAGGTAAAATGAGGACCCAAATTGTTGGGGGCAATAAAGTTGACTTTGTATATAATATACAAATGGATGAAGACTATTGCTTAACACAATGTAAGCCGCCCTGAGTCTTCAGAGAAGGGCGGGATATAAATTCAAAAAAAAAAAAAAAAAGCTGAATGCCGGGTGGATTGGCCTCCCGGAATACCCCCAATCAGCTGTTCCCAGAGGTGAATTTTAGCAACAGGTTCATTGGTTGTGATCTCTGTGCCTTGCATTTTTTTTGCTTTTTTTTTCTGCCTCTGAAAGCCTCCGAAACAGAGCTTCAGAAAAAAAAAGCTCTGTTTCTGAGGCTTTTTTTTTGAAGCTCTGTTGGGGGCTTCTTTTCTGAAGTTTTGTTTGGGGGCTTCTTTTCTGAAGCTTCTTTTCTGATGATTTTTTCAGCCTCCTCCTCAACCTCCATTTGAGAAGCTGGGTGAGGCTATATTCGGAGTATAAGACGCACCCAGGTTTTCACCCTCTTTTTTGGGGAGAAAAGATGCATCTTATATTCCGAAAAACACTCTAATGGGAAAATCTGGTTTTCACACATTCTGTTGAGAGAGAAGTTCCCTAAGGTTGGGCTCCAGCATGAATCCAAAAGCTCAGAAGACTAAACCACTAGTCCTGGTGACCGATTCAGATTGGATCCTGCAAAATCTGGCCCTTCCACAGCTCTTCCTTTGCTGCACACGCCTCTCCCTCTGATGCAGCCTGGGATCAATCCAAGATTGATCTTCATCACTCCCTATTAGTGGGTGCTCCGACATGCCTTCCTCCTGGCCTTCAGCCGGAACCTGAGGCATTGCCAGAAAGGAGAGGGAGGCCTTGTCAGCTCCTCCCCATCACAAGACAAATTCCTTGTATGTCCAATCACACTTGGCCAATAAAAAATTCTATTCTTCTATTCTATTCTATTCTATTCTATTCTATTCTATTCTATTCTATTCTATTCTATTCTATTCTATTCTATCTTCCTCCGTGAGGACAGGCTCGGGAGCCAGAGTCACAACACTGAAATTCTCCCTTTGCTTTCTTTGCATTTATCTCCAGCTGACAGACCAGTATTTCTCCACTTTGTCAATGTGAATTTCAAGTCCCAGAATTTTCTCAGCCAGCATGCTGGCTGAGGAATTCTGAAAATTGAAGGCCACACATCTTAAAGTTGACAAGGTGGAGAAACACTGCCGTAGGCTCTCAGATAAGAGATAGACCTTTCTTGCTAGAAATCTGAACTGCTTACAGTGGGCTTTTCAAATGCAGCTGAGGGTTGTGCGTTAATTAAAAACATTGGAGCGCAATTTTAAACCTGTCTGCAAAATACTAGATAAGTCTGACAAATGTCAAGGTTCCAGAAAAACCTCTTCTGCATAAAAAAAACTCAGAAGCCATTGTCTTTCAGAGTTCTTTACTAGCATGAGGAAACTGGCACACGATGAGTGAAATTCACCTTGGATTATCAAGGGTGGTGGGGGAGCGGCAGGTTGAGGTCTCAGACCAGACTGTCTAGCAGGTTTTAATAAGCTGGTATGGAATACCGGGTGTATTTTCCCCAACATTCGAGGGAGCTTGAGTTGGACGGTAACGGGATTAATAATTTTTACAATGGGGAAAGGACCCAAAAATTTTGGACCGAATTTTCTGCTGGGTATTCTCAACCTCAGCATCCCCCCTTGGAAAAGGGAGTTTTGGAATAATGTCAAGGTTCCAGAAAAACCTCTTCTGCATAAAAAAACTCAGAAGCCATTGTCTTTCAGAGTTCTTTACTAGCATGAGGAAACTGGCACACGATGAGTGAAATTCCAAAACTGAACTTCCGGATTCTTTTCCCAGTTATACAAACCCCAAGAGTCCCACCCCCCTGACCCCTTTGCTGGTCACATGGTCCCACGTTCTCCCAGTTCATTCGAATATCTTCTCGCCACTCTTCCTGCAGATGTGAACACCATCCGACCTTGACCGCTTGAAGAATGTTACTATACCCCTCAACCCCCCTTCTTCCCCTCAGCAGAAAAATGTGGCAGCGTTTGGAACCCTAAAGTCTAGTATGGTTTCCAGGCCTGACAACAATTAGCAATTAGAATAGATATGGGATGAAATAACAGAAAGGTGGAATTGGAAAGCACCACAAGAATCATTTAGTCTAGTATCCTACAATTTGCAGGAAGATCAATCAAACCAGCCTCAAGAAAAGGGTATTCCATTTCTTCTTAAAAACAGCCATTGATGGAAAACCCACACCCTCCCACGGTAAACTCAGGGGTGGGTTCTACTTACCTTTACTACCGGTTCGCATTGTGCCCGCTACCAAAAGCTTCTGCACATGCGCAGAAGAGTTTTGATGATGTTTGGGTCAGTGGGAGGAGCCTCCCACCAGTTTTACAGCTGGTTCTATAGAACCGGTCCGAACCGCGGGCAACCCACCACTGGGTAAATTGTTCCACAATTGTACAGTATTGAAATAAACTTTGTTCCCAACCTAAGCTACTCAAATTATTAGTTCTTTTGTTTACAAGGTCAGAAACAAAATAAGATTTCAGTTGCTCTTTGTCCTTTATTAAGTTTTCTCTATTTGTGGCTATTAGTGAACCCAGTATCTCCTTTATGTTCCTCTGAAATCAACATATTTGAAAGATTTTGCTTCTCTTGCTAGCTTTAGTTGATTTCCTACCTACATTTTTCATTACACCTTCCTACATTTCTGAGCTCAAGTTTATAGAGTTACTTGGTTTACAAGCCCGCCCTTCCTTCCATTTCCAAGAAAAAACTTGGCTCATATTATGGAAAGCAGGTTCAAGAGATCATACTTAAACTAATAACATTTGGTTGATCCTTTTTTTTTAGGATGAAAAAAGGGTAAACCCTATATTAATTCTAGAAGCATTTAATTACCTGTTATATTAATTTGACTCCTTTTTACTTAACTCAAAAATAGCTAATAATTAAAGCAGAATTTTAAAAACAGTTAAAATTTAACACCAGTCTTTTAAAAAAAATACAGCACTTGGCTGATGGGAATGATGAGAAGATTAATAGTAGTGTAGATTTAGTAAATAGTTTGACAGTGTTGAGGGAATTGAGTGATGGCGTTCGGAATGATGGCGTTCTTGTGTTCTGTTCTTGTGTCTTGTTGTTCTGGTGTGCAGTGCTCTATAGCGTCGTTTTGAGCGTAGGAGTTGAAACAGTTTATGTCCAGGATGTGAGGGATCTGTAAATATTTTCACAGCCCTCTTTTTGATTCGTGCAGTATACAGGTCCTCAATGGAAGGCAGGTTGGTAGCAACTGTTTTTTCTGCAGTTCTAATTATCCTCTGAAGTCTGTGTAACAGCAACAACAAAGAATTATGAACCCAATTGCAAATAAGTTCCTGTTCTTCCATTGATGACTAAACTTACCTGCTATTATTTTATGTTAACAGAAAAGGAACATTATTGCCCATGAAGGAAATCAGCCATAGTTTTCACTGGGCATCAGAATTGTCTCCACACATCTATCCAAACCTCCACCTCCAGTTAAATAGCAGCATGGCTTACACAAATCCTGCTATTTTGCTCCATCTGCCAGATGTCCTGACTCTCATCAAATCACAGAAAGAGAAAGAATTATACTATGTACGATAAGCATGGGGCTGGTTGCCCTGTTCATGCAGCCTTCAGGATGAAGAAGATGACAGTTCTTGGTTTCCCTTCATTTACACTAGAATGATTTAAGCCAAAGCTGAATCCTGACAGGCACTTCCTGTCCTGCACACACTCCCTTGTCAAAAAGCTCTACAGAATATACCAAAAGAGGATTAGCTGTGCTAGATGTCTGCCTGTCACTTGGAGTTGAAAATCTCTGCAGCACTAGCTGTATTCTATTTTTATACCTCTATAGCCCATTGCCATGCAGCAGCTTCTGAAAAAGGAATTTCATTCACACTTTTTTTTTTTTTTTGCCAAGTCTGTCCTGGGAAGAAAAGGACCACAAACCAATTATTCCTTGATTAATTCCTAGACATCCCCAGAGGCCATTGCCTCATCCTATGGCATCCTTTCCTAACCCTCCCCAAACTGAAATTCTTTCCAGAAGTATTGACTTTAGTTCCCAGAATTCTCACCAGTGTTTATGCTGCCAGGATAATTCTGGGAGTTAAAGTCTATGTACCCAATGCATACTCAGATTGAAAAAGCTTGCAGAACTCCATACCCTGAGATACCGTGCAATACCTAGATCAGTGATGGCTAACCTTTTCGGCACCGAGTGCCACAAGCGCGTGCACCCATCCATAATGCAATGTGCGTGCAACTTCCCCCTGTGTGCCCTGAACCCCTGCACATGCATGCACGACCCCTGGGTGTGCTCCCTCTCACATGCGTGTGTGTCTCCCACATGCACCCCATCCCCTGCGCATGCGTGGCAGAGACCTGAAAACCAGCTGGCCAGCAGGAGGCACACATGCATGTGCGGTGGAGCTGAGTTGGGGTGATGGCTTGTGTACCCGCAGAGAGGGCTCTGCATGCCACCTGTGGCACGCATGCCATAGATTCGCCATCACGGACCTAGATTCTGTAAGACTATTCTGGAGAAAACACAGACATCATCATTGTAAAAGCAAAAGAATGAATGCATTTATTTATATTCATTAATACCATCTTGCCTATTTTTAAATGTTGCAACAACTTTGTACAATTATATTTTAATATTGTGTGGATGGATTTAATAAATACTGCTTTTAAGAGATGGACAATTTTTTTCATTAGATGCCAAATAGATGAAAGTTTGGTTTCTAACAATATCTCGGACCACAGGTCATGTGATTATCTGTGTTCTGGCTTTAGGCCCAGCTGTTAAGCGTCAACTCTTACTCCTCAATTGGCATCAGGACAATTTGTAATCCTATCTCCAGGAAATGTTGTTCATTTCTACTGCTCTTTCAGTTTTATGAATTACATCCAGTGGTGGGATTCAGCCAGTTCGCACCACTTCGGGAGAACCGGTTGTTAACTTTCTGAGCAGTTTGATGAACTGGTTGTTGGAAGAAATCATTAGGGCAGAGAACCGATTGTTAAATTATTTGAATCCCACCACTGATTACATCCATAGACTCAAAGAGAAATGACTTCTGCTTTTGCCAGATTTACGTATCTGCAAGTTCTTATGGAGAATGTGGATGGGGTTTTTTTTCCCTTAAAGAAATCTTTGTAGTTCTTAGTAAATTTTAAAATGCTCATGTGATTTGAACATTATGTATAGTTCTCGACTTACAACTACCACTAGAGCAAAAATCACATGAACATTTTAAGATTACAGATAGTTCTTAACTTTCAACTACAGCTGGAACAAGAATCTTGGACATTGAATGAAGCAAGACACCACCTGACCACTTCACTCAGTGACTACAATCCCAGCTCTCCCAATTAAAGTGACTGCAGGGGTTGTTGCGTGGCAGAGCAAAAAGCTGGCTGCCAAAGGAGGACAAGCAACTCTCCAGGCCAGTGTACAAGTTCCTCTCTTGTCCATCTGCAGAAAGGAACTAATGTGCTAGACCAGGAGTGTCAAACTCAATGCCAGAGGCCCGCATCTGGCCTTTGGGGTGCTTAGATCTGGCCTATGGGCTGTCCTGGAAACAACAAAGGACTGACCTGCTGTGCCTCTGCCAGCAAAAATGGAGCTATGGAGGGCTGCATGTGACCCTCCTGAGCTCTGTTTTCACTGGCAGAGGGTTGCAGGAGGCCATCCCATCCAAAAACAGAGCTCATGAGCCTATTTTCGCTGGCAGAGCACTTGGGCCCCCACAAATGCCCCAGACATGAGTGATGTCAAGCTGGCCACACCCATCCTGGCCACACCCAACCCAGCCCCTCCACCCCAATGTCAAACACAACCCTGATGGGGCCCTCAATGAAATCAAGTTTGACACCCCTGTGTTGACTGGAGAGCGATGATGAGTTCGCCTCTCTTTTTCCTATATCTCTCTGAATGTTCTGTCCCCCACCTCACATAGGAAGACACACGAGCAAATGACATCTACCAGTAATTTATTTTTACAAGCCGACCTGAATCCCTTTAGCAGATAAAAGTGCTGGCAGCTACTTTCCGACTGCCTGCCAAGTTTCTTATCACCTCTAGAAACAGGAGTCAGCGTATCTGTAGTCCGTTGCTGGAGCAACCAAGAGTTCGAAGAGTAGTCAGAAGTCATTCACAAAATCCAAGCCTTAATTCTGAGAAATATCCCATCTGAAACTCATGATATGCAGTTTTGTCCATCACAGAGCCTGCAGAGCAACCCACCCACTTTTATCTCCTGTGGGGCGTGGCTCAGTGACTCAGCAATCTCTGGCCCTTCCACACCTCTTCCTTTGCTGCACACGCCTCTCCCTCTGATGCTGCCTGGGATCAATCCAAGATTGATCTTCATCACTCCCTATTAGTGGGTGCTCCGACATGCCTTCCTCCTGGCCTTCAGCTGGAACCTGAGGCATTGCCAGAAAGGAGAGGGAGGCCTTGTCAGCTCCTCCCCATCACAAGACAAATTCCTTGTATGTCCAATCACACTTGGCCAATAAAAAATTCTATTCTTCTATTCTATTCTATTCTATTCTATTCTATTCTATTCTATTCTATTCTATTCTATCCTATCCTATTCTATTCTATTCTATTCTATCTTCCTCCGTGAGGACAGGCTCGGGAGCCAGAGTCACAACACTGAAATTCTCCCTTTGCTTTCTTTGCATTTATCTCCAGCTGACAGACCAGTATTTCTCCACTTTGTCCACGTGAATTTCAAGTCCCAGAATTTTCTCAGCCAGCATGCTGGCTGAGGAATTCTGAAAATTGAAGGCCACACATCTTAAAGTTGACAAGGTGGAGAAACACTGCCGTAGGCTCTCAGATAAGAGATAGACCTTTCTTGCTAGAAATCTGAACTGCTTACAGTGGGCTTTTCAAATGCAGCTGAGGGTTGTGCGTTAATTAAAAACATTGGAGCGCAATTTTAAACCTGTCTGCAAAATACTAGATAAGTCTGACAAATGTCAAGGTTCCAGAAAAACCTCTTCTGCATAAAAAAAAACTCAGAAGCCATTGTCTTTCAGAGTTCTTTACTAGCATGAGGAAACTGGCACACGATGAGTGAAATTCACCTTGGATTATCAAGGGTGGTGGGGGAGCGGCAGGTTGAGGTCTCAAACCAGACTGTCTAGCAGGTTTTAATAAGCTGGTATGGAATACCGGGTGTATTTTCCCCAACATTCGAGGGAGCTTGAGTTGGACGGTAACGGGATTAATAATTTTTACAATGGGGAAAGGACCCAAAAATTTTGGACCGAATTTTCTGCTGGGTATTCTCTACCTCAGCATCCCCCCTTGGAAAAGGGAGTTTTGGAATAATGTTAAGGTTCCAGAAAAACCTGTTCTGCATAAAAAAAACTCAGAAGCCATTGTCTTTCAGAGTTCTTTACTAGCATGAGGAAACTGGCACATGATGAGTGAAATTCCAAAACTGAACTTCCGGATTCTTTTCCCAGTTATACAAACCCCAAGAGTCCCAGCCCCCTGACCCCTTTGCTGGTCACATTTATTTATTTATTTATTTATTTATTATTCGAATTTATATACCGCCCTATCTCCCAAAGGACTCAGGGCGGTTCACAGGCATATAAAACATCAATATCAATATACAAATTAAAAGAATCCTTAAAAAACTTATTCTAGCGCCCGAATTATTAAAAATAGAAATATAAATATCAAATATAAATATTAAAATCAATTTAAAACCCCTCTAAATTTAAAAATCTAAGCCAGTCCTGCACAGATGAATAAATGTGTCTTGAGCTCGCGACGGAAGGTTCGAAGGTCAGGAAGTTGACGGAGTCCTGGGGGGAGTTCGTTCCAGAGGGTGGGAGCCCCCACAGAGAAGGCCCTTCCTGGGCGCCGCCAAACGACACTGCTTAGCTGACGGCACCCTGAGGAGTCCCTCTCTGTGAGAGCGCACGGGTCGGTGAGAGGTATCTGGTCGCAGTAGGCGGTCCCGTAGATAACCCGGCCCTATGCCATGGAGCGCTTTAAAGGTGGTCACCAAAACCTTGAAGCGCACCGGAAGGCCACAGGTAGCCAGTGCAGCCTGCGCAGGATGGGTGTTATCACGGGAGCCACGAGGGGCTCCCTCTATCACCCGCGCAGCCGCATTCTGAACTAACTGCAGCCTCCGGATGCCCTTCAAGGGAAGCCCCATGTAGAGAGCGTTGCAGTAATCCAGGCGAGACGTCACAAGGGCGTGAGTGACCGTGCAAAGGGCCTCCCGGTCCAGAAAGGGGCGCAACTGGCGCACCAGGCGAACCTGGTAGAACGCTCTCCTGGAGACGGCCGTCAAATGATCTTCTAGAGACAGCCGTTCATCCAGGAGGACGCCTAAGTTGCGCACCCTCTCCATCGGGGCCAATGACTCGCCACCGATGGTCAGCCGCGGATTTAGCTGACTGTACCGGGATGCCGGCATCCACAGCCACTCTGTCTTGGAGGGATTGAGCATGGTCCCACGTTCTCCCAGTTCATTCGAATATCTTCTCGCCACTCTTCCTGCAGATGTGAACACCATCCGACCTTGACCGCTTGAAGAATGTTACCATACCCCTCAACCCCCCTTCTTCCCCTCAGCGGAAAAATGTGGCAGCGTCTGGAACCCTAAAGTCTAGTATGGTTTCCAGGCCTGACAACAATTAGCAATTATAATAGATATGGGAAGAAATAACAGAAAGGTGGAATTGGAAAGCACCACAAGAATCATTTAGTCTAGTATCCTACAATTTGCAGGAAGATCAATCAAACCAGCCTCAAGAAAAGGGTATTCCATTTCTTCTTAAAAACAGCCATTGATGGAAAACCCACACCCTCCCACGGTAAACTCAGGGGTCGGTTCTACTTACCTTTACTACCGGTTCGCATTGTGCCCGCTACCAAAAGCTTCTGCACATGCGCAGAAGAGTTTTGATGATGTTTGGGTCAGTGGGAGGAGCCTCCCACCAGTTTTACAACTGGTTCTATAGAACCGGTCCGAACCGCGGGCAACCCACCACTGGGTAAATTGTTCCACAATTGTACAGCATTGAAATAAACTTTGTTCCCAACCTAAGCTACTCAAATTATTAGTTCTTTTGTTTACAAGGTCAGAAACAAAATAAGATTTCAGTTGCTCTTTGTCCTTTATTAAGTTTTCTCTATTTGTGGCTATTAGTGAACCCAGTATCTCCTTTATGTTCCTCTGAAATCAACATATCTGAAAGATTTTGCTTCTCTTGCTAGCTTTAGTTGATTTCCTACCTACATTTTTCATTACACCTTCCTACATTTCTGAGCTCAAGTTTATAGAGTTACTTGGTTTACAAGCCCGCCCTTCCTTCCTTTTCCAAGAAAAAACTTGGCTCATATTATGTAAAGCAGGTTCAAGAGATCATACTTAAACTAATAACATTTGGTTGATCCTTTTTTTTTTAGGATGAAAAAAGGGTAAACCCTATATTAATTCTAGAAGTATTTAATTACCTGTTATATTAATTTGACTCCTTTTTACTTAACTCAAAAATAGCTAATAATTAAAGCAGAATTTTAAAAACAGTTAAAATTTAACACCAACCTTTTAAAAAAAATACAGCACTTGGCTGATGTGAATTGACAAAGTTGACATGTTCTCTTCAATTAAATTCATAGGTCAGAACTGCTATTAATAAACTTTTACTTTAAACCACCTTTAGTTAGATATACACTGGTTGCCTATGACCCAGTGGTGAAATCCAGTGGTTCAGGCAAACTGGTAGTGATAAAAGCTACCGGTTCAGCAAACCGGTAGTAAAAAAACGCTACCGGTTGCTCTGAACCGGTATTTCTGACAATCAGCTGTGCCACGCAATTTAAAATTGCTAGAAAGCAGGAAATACTGCTTTCTAGTGAATCTAAATCGCGTGGCACAGCTATTCCCCCCCTCACTGTTCTACTTACCTTCCCAAGCCTCCTTTTTCCGCATGCAGAGTGCGTTTGGGGCGTACCGCGCATGCGCACATGTGCAGTGTGCATTTGGCACACACTGTGCATGCACACAGCATGCATTTGGCATGCACTGCGCATGCACTGCGCCTGCACGCACGCTTGGTGTGCACCACGCATGCGTGGGCAGCAAACTGGTGACAAACAGGGGAGGATTTCACCACTGCTATGAATGCATATTAAATGTGCACTCATTTCATAAATGTGGATCCCAAAAAAGTATTTCTAGTTTTTAGGTAGAATATAAAAATTAAGCAAATTAAATTAAGACATTCAAAGTATTTTTTTAAAAATGTCCTTTCATTGTTTGCATCATTTTGGTGGGATTTTACTAGTTTTTTTTTTTTTTGTCTTTGCCATACACCAATAACTTCAAATTTCTTCCTCCTACAGCAAGCATTTTCTTTTTTCTTGTTTGAATATCATCCTAATAAATTTAAGAAGAAACTCTTTGCATAATGTCCTCAGGATAATCAGGAGATGGATGAAGTTTAAAAATAAGTGGGAGGTGACAGCTAAATCTTCCAAATCATGGTATTACTAATTTCTCTGTATGTATGGTTTTTACTAACCACAGAAGTTTATCTTGTGGAGCAGATTAACTGCACCTCTAATTTATAGGAAATTCCAGGCTGTCATTTGACTTAAAAAAAAAAAAAAGCAACTTCTGCACTTTAGGGCATCCAGGCTGATCAACACTTTTGTATCCATTTCCTCTGCCCTGCACATATTCTATGTATGCTTCAAGGCAAAACCAATCAGTCTCTTTCAATAATCTGGCTCATATTCCAGCTTTCTGTTACATACCGAATGATCTTCAAAATAAGCGAAACGCACAGCTTCCTAAATTTGTGCAACAAACTTTAAAACATTTGCACTTTGACAATCACCGTAACTATTAAAGAATTTGCAACCTTCATATGCATCTTTGTGCAGGAAGTTTCTGTTTGTTTAATCAATACCAAGTGTGTGTGGGGAGGGGGGGAATGTTTCCCCACTGTAGTTACATTGTTGCAAAATTTATAATGGATCAATATTTTTCTTGCTTCAGCTGTAATAAGAACAAAAAGAAGTGCTTCTTGTTTCTCTTCTTTTCACGTTACCCAACTTTAAGTAACATTCTTATGAGATAGGAACAGCAATAGTACTTAGATTTATATACCACTTCATAGCCCTTTACAGCCCTCTCTAAGTGGTTTACAGAGTCAGCATATTGTCCTTAACAATCTGGGTCCTCATTTTACCAACCTCGGAAGGATGGAAGGATGAGTCAACCTTGAGCTGGTCAGGATTGAACTCTTGGCAGTGAGCAGAATCAGCCTGCAATACTGCATTCTAACCACTATGCCACCATGGCTCCTACTATCGTGTAATATTGTAAACATTAATACTGGTAATAAGCTACAGTTATGTCCAAATGATGTTATGTGAGTCATGATGTAAACAGGTAATTGATGTTCTTCTATATGTGTAGTTTGATCTCTGATGCAAATAGATAACTTGTATCTTTTGTGTGATAATGTCTTCTCACCTACGTTATAATTCATTTTCCCTTGACTGTGCCGTGGATGTCAGATATGGGATTTAATAGAAGTCTAGTTTATTCTCCCAAGCTAAGCACAATATCTCTGTCTGCTTAGTCTGCACAGCTATTAATTTGGATAACAAAACAGATGTAGGCATCCTTTTATTGCTTGCTTATTCTAAATCACAGGTGTCAAACTCGCAGCGTCACGTTGCTGGCATGTGGCATATTGCAACATTTTTTCCCATCACGGAGCTGGGGTGGGTGTGGCTTGCATGTGATGCATCCGGCCTGCAGGCCACTAGTTTGACATCCCTGCACTAAAGTTCACTACCGCAAATTTATGGAAACGATGCCATGGGAGACTACTTAACAGAATGTGAGTCTTGCTATAAGCATTTAAAATGATTACTTCCAGAGATGGGCTACTGCCGATTCGGATCAGTTCCGACCACCGGCTAGGCCTGCCCACACGCCCCAGTGCTATCCTGTCCTATATATCTCACTGTCTGGATCACTCGCCCTGCCCACAAAGCCCTGCTAATTTCCGCGCCTTGCCCGCTCTACTCACCGCGGCTGCCCGAGAAGCCGCACGCATAAAATCGCCATGTGTTTGAAGCCACGTGCAAGCGCAGAAGGCAAACAAATTCACATTTTCTGTTCTGCACTAGGCAAACCGGTTGTTAAATTATGTGAAGCCCACCTCCGGTTACTTCCATAAAATACAGTCCCTTACTAGGATTGACCAAAATCAGGCTTATTAGCAAGACATGGTTTCCTTCTATGGGTTCTGTCCAAACCCAGATCGTAAACTGAAGTGGAATAGCTCTTGATAACTGTTTGTGTACCCAAGAGAGACTGAAACCCCTCTTTCTGAGCTTCCCTGGAGATTCGTGCAAAATGATCTAAGGAAAGAAGGAGAAGAGGTATTGGAACAAGTCTTTCTTTGATCAACATATCGTGTAAAACCTGAAGAATAAGCAGAAATTAAAAATCGAGTTTACTCTTTCAATCCACAGCAATAGGAAAACCATGTTGAATAGAATAGAATAGAATAGATTAGAATAGAATAGAATAGAATAGAATAGAATAGAATAGAATAGAATAGAATAGAATAGAATAGAATTTTTTATTAGCCAAGTGTGATTGGACACACAAGGAATTTGTCTTTGGTGCATATGCTCTCAGTTTACATAAAAGACAAGATACATTTGTCAAGAATCATAAGGTACAACACTTAATGATAGTCATAGGGTACAAATAAGCAATCAAATCATACTAGGAAAAATCAATATAAATCGTAAGGATACAAGCAACAAAGTTACAACCATGCAGTCATAAGTGGGAGGAGATGGGTGATAGGAACTATGAGAAGAAACAAAGAAACAATTGGCCCATTGCTGGGAGAAAGTGGCAAGAAGGTGACAAGCAACAGGGAGAAAGCAGATCTACTTAACTCATTTTTTGCATCTGTCTTTACACAAAAGGAAAAAACAATCCAACCTATCAAAAACAGCACCACAAAAAACAGATTAGAAACACAAATTAAAATGGGGGGGGGGAAAGGTAAGTGAACACCTGTCTATCCTAGACGAGTTCAAATCACCAGGACCGGATGGATTGCACCCCAAGGTTCTGAAGGAACTGACAGATGAGATCTCAGAACCACTGAACTATATCTTTCAAAGATCCTGGAGCACAGGAGAACTGCCAGAGGACTGGAAAAGAGCTGATGTAGTTTTCATCTTCAAAAAAGGGAAAAAAAAACAGATCCAGGAAACTACAGACCTATCAGCCTGACCTCAATACCAGGGAAGATTCTGGAAAAGATAATCAAGCAACAAATCATTGAACACCTAGAAGCAAACAAAGTAATAACCAAAAGCCAACATGGGTTTGTCAAAAACAGATCATGCCAGACTAATCTCATTGCATTCTTTGACAAAGTGACAGAATTAGTGGATCAGAGGAATGCTGTCGATATAATTTACTTGGACTTCAGCAAAGCAATTGATAAAGTAGACCATAACCTACTACTAGATAAAGTAGAAAAATGTGGGTTAGACAGCACCACCACCAGATGGATTCGTAACTGGCTAATCAACCACACTCAACATGTAGTCCTCAATGGAACTACATCCACACAGAGGGAAGTATGCAGTGGAGTACCCCAAGGCTCTGTTTTAGGCCAGTACTCTTCAACATCTTCATCAATAACTTGGATGAGGGGGATAGATGGGGAACTCATCAAATTTGCAGATGACACCAAGCTGGCAGGAATCGCCAACACTCCAGAAGATAGGCTCAAGATACAGAAGGATCTTGACAGACTTGAACATTGGGCACTAACTAACAACATGAAATTCAACAGTGAAAAAAGTAAGGTTCTACATTTAGGCCAAAAAAACAAAATGCACAGATACCGTATATGTGGTACCTTGCTCAATAGTAGTAACTGTGAGAGGGATCTTGGAGTCCTAGTAGACAACCATTTAGATATGAGCCAGCAGTGTGCAGCAGCTGCCAAAAAAGCCAACACAGTTCTGGGCTGCATAAACAGAGGGATAGAATCAAGATCACGTGAAGTGTTAATACCACTTTATAATGCCTTGGTAAGGCCACACTTGGAATATTGCATTCAGTTTTGGTTGCCACAATGTAAAAAAGATGTTGAGACTCTAAAAAGAGTGCAGAGAAGAGCAACAAAGATGATTAGGGGACTGGAGGCTAAAACATATGAAGAACGGTTGTGGGAACTCGATATGTCTAGTTTAATGAAAAGAAGGACTAGGGGAGACATGATAGCAGTGTTCCAATATCTCAGGGGCTGCCACAGAGAAGAGGGAGTCAAACTATTCTCCAAAGCACCTGAGGGTAGAACAAGAAGCAATGGGCGGAAACTTATCAAGGAGAGAAGCAACTTAGAACTAAGGAGAAATTTCCTGACAGTTAGAACAATCAATAAGTGGAACAACTTGCCTGCAGAAGTTGTGAATGCTCCAACACTGGAAATTTTTAAGAAAATGTTGGATAGCCATTTGTCTGAAATGGTGTAGGATTTCCTGCCTCGGCAGGAGATTGTACTAGAAGACCTCCAAGGTCCCTTCCAACTCTGCTATTATGTTATGTTAAATGCTGATATAAAAAGCAACAGCTACACTATATTTTCTTTCTAATGTTCTGTAGAGTAGGATAATGGTGAATGGACAGAAACCCAAATGGCAAACCCCAGAACCGCAAAGTTGTCTTTTTGTTGTTATCAATAACTATTTTTTAGAAAATGGCTATATTCTGAGCGTAATCTCTGGAGATGATCTTTAAATCTTTTTTAAAGTTTAAATAGGGAACAGCGATCTCTTTAGATAAGGGGTCTCCAACCTTGGCAACTTTAAGACTTATGGACTTCAACTGCCAGAATTCCTCAGCCAGCTTTGCAGTTAAACTGTTGAGGGCCTGAAATTTTCTGTAAATGCTTTTGGACACCAAGTTACATCAATCTTAGCAAGCAAGGTTGAAAGTTAGAGATGGTGGGAGATCATCTACATTTACTATTTCACAAATCATAACTTTCAACATAAAATTAAGGCAAGCATTTTGAATTACTCTAGAAACAATTGGGTGATCAAAGAATTCTGGAGTTATAGTGTGGCATTGTTCTAGACTATCAATTAACTGTTAAATATACTGTGAATTGCCAATTGTTATTGCAGTACAATAAGCAAATCTGGCTGTTTTCCATAAGTATGGATATATTAGACTACTATTCCTAGCAATTCCAGCTAGCAAGTTATGGTGCAAAAAGTCTAAAAATGATGTCATAGTCCAGCTAATCTGCCAGACTGAGAAAAGCTGTTATCAAGAGATATATAACTATGGCTAGATCTCGTTTTTCCAAGGTTACTGCTTGCAAATTAGCCAAGCATAACAAAAAATGTGACAAATATTCTCTGGCGCATCTCTCCTGAAAAATGACTAGGATTATAGAATTTTTAGGGTCCTTATCAGAAGCTGAATAATGTTATTTTTAAATATACAGATCCTATTTTTATCTTTTGTCTTTTTTTTCTTGTCCAAAAGTTCTTTCATCCCTTAACGTATTTATTTGCATATAACTGTTCATAAAACTCTATTATCTGGGGTGGCTTACAATGAATAACACCAGTAAAGAATTAAACATCTTTAAACAACACCATGAATAAGCCCTGGTGGTGCAGTGGTTAGAATGCAGTATTGGAGGCTAATTCTGCCAACTGCCAGGAGTTCGATTCTGACCAGCTCAAAGTTGGCTCAGACTTCTATCCTTTGGAGGTCAGTAAAATGAGGACTTAGATTGCTGGGGGCAATATGCTGACTCCGTAAATCACTTAGAGAGGGCTGTAAAGCACTATAAAGTGGCATAGAAGTGCTATTGCTAATAAAAAAGTTATTGCACACACCCCCAAAAACAAAAAATCCAAGTTTCTAAACTATATTATACAATAAAATGTTACCTACAGGCAAAGTCTGTAGGTAACATATTCAATTAAATTTTGCACTGCCTCTTGATATAAATACCTTCCTAAAGAGGAAAGCCTTAATCAGTTGGTAAAAAAAATACTATGAGAGGAACCAACTTTGTAGAGAGTTTTGTAAGTTGAATACAATAGTATGTAGATTTTTGCCTTTATTAATGCCAGCGGTTCATGTAGATCTCTGATTTCATATGCATTAAGCGTTTGCTACTCTCATTCACAAATCAAGATCTGAATAAATTCCCTAGCTCTCTTGAGGCCATTAGAACAATTTTTCCAAATTTATCTTTACTACTAGCCAAAAAAAAAAGATGGTTTAATACATTTGCACACCCACAAAGCATAAACAACAGTAATATAGTTATCTCTAGTTGATCAATATCAGTTTTGTGAGGGAGGAAACCCAATAAGCATTAAATGAATTCCAGCTCTAGGGCTGTTCATTTCTAAGATAACATCAGGTATTAGCCACAAACTCTTGGCTCCTGTTATACAGATTTGACAGTAATCAGTTTTTAATTACATATATATCTGTCTTTGAATGTTTTTAATAACAACATTAAAACATGCACAAGATTTTAACTACTTAAGATTTGGGGGATCTTTGGAAGGTAGATTATCCCCAGTGAGAATGTGCTTAACACACCACATCAGGACTATAAATTTGTAACTGGATAAAAAGCAAAAATAAAAAGTTTAGAGATGAAGATAAATAAAATAAAAAATTTAGAGGTGAAGGTAAATTGGGGAAAATGTTGAAATTCTCTTAGACATGAATATGGTTTCTGTAGCGTACAAAAAGAGGGAAGTTACAGGTGAAAAAAGCTACCTTCTCAAAGCATAACTTTAAATTCCCCCCTGGCTTGCCTTGCTAGATGGGAATTTTGGGAGCTGTAGGTTCAAATTACCGTATTTTTCGGAGTATAAGATGCAGCTTTTTCACCCCTAAAAGGGGGTGAGAATTTGGGTGCTTCTTATACACCGAATGTAGCCCCGCCCACCCACTGGCCCCCACCCTTTGGCCTCTGCCTCCCAGCAATTTACCTCCTTGCAGCAAGCAGCAAGAAGAAACAGCCCATTTCAGCTTCAGCACAGCCTAATTAGCACAAGTTGATTGTCCGTTGGATTGGCCTCCTGACTCTCAGCTGTTTCAGGCTGCAGAGATTGCCATTGCCTATTGCTGGTGGGCCTCTGCTGCTTGCTGCAAGGAGGTAAATTGCTGGGAGCAGATTTTTTTCATGCGCTAATCAAGCTATGCTACAAACGAAAATGAAAGTAAAGCAGGCTGTTTGCTGTTTGCTGCAACCAGGCAAAATTATTGGGAGGCAGAGGCAGATTTCTTTTTCTTGTTTTCCTCACCAAAAAAGGTAGGTGTGTCTTATACCTGTAGACTGGAGCATCTTATACTCCGAAAATGTGGAAAATATGGTATATGGATTACATTAAAATTATATGGATTACTTTAAAGTATCTTTATATATATATATAAACCTCAGAAAACAAATATATACACACACACACACACACACACACACATACACACACAGGCTGATTAACAAGCATATAAGCAATAGTGTTCCCTTACCGCTTGTGTCCTGGAGACAAGCTGTCTCTAAATCAAGAGAGTGAATAAGTTGAATAAGTTCATTCAACAGGTCTCTATTATGTTTACCTTTCAATATACAGCCAGGAAATGCGAACATTGGGATGTGAGGAACAGTGGAAAGGCATGATCCAAATGGCTTAGGAAAGTGAGTGAAATTTGTATCAGATTTTCAAGGTCATATTCCAAGGAAGTTGGTTGGTTTACAACACGGATATCAAAGTCACCGCATCACATTGCTGTCATGTGATGTATCGCAATGCTTTTTCCCTTCACAGAGCTGGGATGGGCATGGCCTGCGCATGACGCATTTGGCCCATGGGCCGCCAGTTTGATACCCCTAGCTCTTTAAAAATTGTTCATGTATAAGTATTAAATAGAACTTTTTTTGCAAAGCAAAGTGCCACACTCCAGGTTCATTATGATTTTGAAAAATGTCTTTTGCCCCCAAATTGATCTCAGAGACAAAGGTAAGAGAAGAGTAAGAACCATAATTGGGAAGGAAGGAGTGAGGAAGAGGGTTAGCCAGGAAAAAAAACATTGCCAGTTTCACTTTCAGAAAACTTTCAATTTCCCTATGAGGAACACAGCCTGTTACAATATTAAACAGCCTGTAACCTCAACAATTCTGAAACACCTGTTTATAGCTCTCAGAATTACAGGTCTATGTTTTGTCAATGGAATTCAGAAAGTGTGATCTTCCTTTTTTTATATTATTTACAGTATAACGTTTCAACCCTCAGATGAATACATGTGTTTTATTAAACACCCCAAAAATGTATTTAAAAATATCAGTTGAGTCTTACAAGTTAATGCCCAATTGTAATTCATCTAAGAACGTGAATGCAAAGGATCCAAACAGCTGGGCCTTTCATAGAGACTGGTTATGTTAACCCAAATGGAAAGATTTTGTCTTGGAGGCGAACATATCCAAGGAAGATCAATCAATTAATCAATCAGAATAAAACTGGAAGGGCTCGTGGAGATCTTTTAGTCCAACTCCTGTTCAAGCAGGAGATCATATACCAAAGGGGTGTCAAAGTCGATTTCATTGAGGGCTGCATCAGGGTTGCATTTGACCTCAGGGGGCTGGGATGGGCATGGCCAGAGTGGGCAAGGCCAGCTCCACATCACTCATGTCGGGGCACCTGTGGTGGCCCAAGAACTCTGTCAGCGAAAACAGGCTCCCGAGCTCCGTTTTCACCTGCCCCGGCCTCCTATAATCCTCTGCCAGTAAAAATGGAGCTCGGGAAGGCTGCGGGCGGCCCTCCTGAGCTCCATTTTCACTGACAGAGGCACCGCAGGATGGTCTTTCACTGTTTCCAGGGCGGCCCTGCAGGCCAAATCTAAGCACCCCATGGGCCAGATCTGGCCCCCAGGCCTTGAGTTTGACATCCCTGCTATACCATTTCAAACAGGTGGCTGTCCAGTTTGCAACCTAATCATTAAACTGCATCTAACCCTAGTTACTATTTTGCTGTTTTAGACTATGGCAAAAAAAAAAAGATTGCAGAGCTGCCTTTGAAATCACAGCCTAGCAATTGCAGATCTTTAATGCATTAGAAATGACTAGTATTCTCAAAGATTGCTAAAGGCCCCTTCTTGTGTTTAATGGCAAAAAATAGCTTCCATTAGTACAAAGAGCTGCGACATTGGCTGAACCCTTGATATGTGGTTATCCTGACTCATCCCAAATCATATATATACTGTATTTTTCAAAGTATAGGATGCACCGGAGTATAAGATGCACCTTAGGTTTTGGGGAGGAAAATAAGAAAAGAGCTGATTGGCAAGTGGATTGAACTCCGGAATACGCTCAATCAGTTGTTCCCAGAGGTGAATGTTAGCAACAGGTTTCTTGGGAGCTGTTCCTGTTTGGGGCCTTCTTTTCTGAAACTCTGTTTGGGAGGCTTCTTTCCTGAAGCTTCGTTTCTGATGCTTTTTTCAGCCTCTGAAACAGGGGTGAAATGCTCCCGGTTCAGACCAGATCGCCCGATCCTGTAGTGATGGCGGCGGGTGATTCAGGGAACCAGTAGCAAAAATCCTTGCCCCCCCCCATGCCCAGCTGAGCTGCGCAATCATCAGAGGCTTTTTTTTAACTTTTAAAAACATTTTTTCTTTGGCTGGAAAAATGCTTTTAAAAGTAAAAAAAAAACCTCTGATGATTGCACGGCTCAGCTGGGATCATCAGAACCTTTTAAAAGCATTTTTTCTACAACCTCTTTGGCCGAAGAGGTTGTAAAAAATGCTTTTAAAGGGTTCTGGCAATCAGGCAACTCAGCTGGGATCGCCAGAACCCTTTAAAAGCATTTTTTACAGCTTCTTCAGCCAAAGAGGTTGTAGAAAAAATGCTTTTAAAAGTAAAAAAAGAGAAAAAGTTGGCTATGCTCACCCAGTCACATTATCCCACCACCAACCCACGCCCACAGAACCGGTAGTAACAAATTTTACATTTCACCCCTGCTCTGAAACCTCTGTTTGAGAAGCTGGGCGGAGCTACATTCAGCGTATAAGAGGCACCCAGATTTTCACCCTCTTTTTTGGGGGGGAAAAGTTGCATCTTATACTCCAAAAAATACGGTATATATCTGTGGCACAGAAACCTATACATGAAGCCTTCCAGAATGGGTCATTTCTATTCACAGGAGCAGTGAGATTAATTGTCCCAGACCTTCCTCATGAAGAGATCACCATGGAAGGCAATGATTTGGATTTGAATGTTTCAGATGGAACAACATTCCATAATGTTGTAATTCAAGGAAGATAAATGGACCATTTAGATATTGGGGGCTGTTCTGAGATTAATGGCTTGGATTATTGTAATGCTCTCTACATGGGGCTCCCCTTGAGGTGCACTCGAAGGCTTCAGCTAGTCCAGAATGCAGCTGCGCGGGTGATAGAGGGAGTGTCGCGTACCTCCCATGTAACACCCCTCCTGCGCAGACTGCACTGGCTACCTATGGCTTTTCGGGTGCACTTTAAGGTTTTGGTTATGACCTTTAAAGCGCTCCATGGCTTAGGGCCTGGGTACTTACGGGACCGCCTACTGTTACCATATGCCTCCCACCGACCCGTACGCTCTCACAGAGAGGGACTTCTCAGGGTGCCGTCCGCCAAGCAATGTCGGCTGGCGGCCCCCAGGGGAAGGTCCTTCTCTGTGGGGGCTCCCACACTCTGGAACGAACTTCCCCCGGGTTTACATCAAATACCTGACCTTCAGACCTTTCGCCGCAAACTGAAGACACATCTTTTTATTCGCGCGGGGCTGGCTTAAATTTTATGGATTTTATAGTTTTTATTATTAATTTTAAATGGGGTTTTAGTTTTTATATATTTTTAAATCTTTAGGCAAATTATAATAAGTTTTTTAATTTTACATTTTTATATATAGTGTCTTGTTTGTTTTTATTTGCCTGTACACCGCCCTGAGTCCTTCGGGAGAAGGGCGGTATAAAAATCAAATGAATGAATGAATGAATGAATGAATGCTTCTCTTTACTGGCAAATCACTGAATCCTGAAACACATAGCAGACTTGCCACTTTGCTTTACTCAGCAGCAATGACTTCATAGAGAAAACTACTATAGGTAGTCATTTAGTGACCGTTCAAAGTTACAACAGCACTGAAAAAAGTGACTTATGACCATTTTTCACACTTAGTACCATTGCAGCATCCCCATGTGATCATTTTGGTCACGTGATCAAAATTCAAACACTCGGCAACTAGCTCATATTTATGACAGTTGTGGAATTTGGCTCTTGTATTGTGAATCTCCTTCACACTTTCTAGGGCCAGCACCAAACTAGTGTGGCTCTGTCAACTAGTCAGGGAAGTTAAGTTGCTGAGAACAAGAGACATAATACCCAAATCAATATAAATCAATCGATCTGACCTTTTGGTCACATTTTATTGTATCAGATTTCTAGAATATCTCTTTCTAATGATAATCACTGATAATCACTGATAATGTCTCTTGGTTGGTCTGCTAAATTCTTGTGTAATCCCCAGCATCTGAAAAAGTGCATGCAAAATTTTGGGATTGGTAGAATGTTAAGCTGCAGGGGCTTACCTTTTTTCCAAAGAAAACCTGCTTTAGATCAGGGGTCTCCAACCTTGGCAACTTTAAGACTTGTGGACTTCAACTCCCAGAATCCCTCAGCCAGCAAAGCTGGCTGAGGAATTCTGGGAGTTGAAGTCCACAAGTCATAAAGTTGTCAAGGTTGGAGACCCCTTCTTTAGACAATGCCAGAAAGATTTCCTATGAGTTATTTCAGGTGTCAGCTGGGTGACTTTGGCCAATTGGGGGATTGTGGGTCAAACAGGAGGAAGAAAGAATGTTAGATATCTTTGCCGCCTGGAGTTCTTTATAAAAATAATAAAAGGTAGGATATAAATTAAATAAATAATAAATACGAATATTAATTTGAGGATATTAGAGACCCATCCACAGATTAATATTGTTGCAAGACCTTACTTGAAAAAAAACAATATTAACATTCTAACAAGTGGTACTTCCAAATGCATTGTGGATGCTGTCCAATCCACAATGATGTCTCACCGAGTTTGTGAATCTGTCTTCCACATTTATAATAAAAAAATGAAAAAGATGGGATCTGGGCAAAATTGGATAGGCTTTTTCATATCACAGAAACTCTCTGTTTTATCATCCAAAATAGGCCTCTCTGGAGCCAATTTAATGGGGTATAATGTATACCAGACCTTTGCTGGAATAAGTCACGCTCTGTTCTCTCCTCTGATGTGTTGCCAACAGGGAGCTCTATCTTGCTGGCTGTGTTTTTATTCAGAGATGCAAATACAAAATTTAGCATCCGGAGACATTACGCGCATTGGTGACACTCTTTTGAAAAACATTTCAAGTACCATAAATCAATAGATAGTCTAGGCAAGATTCCAGAAATTTTGCTTTATGGAAAAAGGTAAAATATGTTTTTAACATCAAGCCACACTTATATTATAGTACCTTAGGTTCACATTGATTAGGATACAGGTCCACATGTTAAAGACTGCTGGCCAGGCATAGTAGATCCAGCCTTCAGCTCAGCTAACAGAAAAATGACGTAAACAGGTCAATCTGAAGAGAAATAAGAAAGCAGAATCTGTGTTTTTAAGAACCTTTGCTCTTAAAAATGCCTCCCACATGCACACATAAACACATATTTTTCTCTACACAACACAGAAATAGATCCGGAATTTACATTTTGGAGCCACTGCCAATATAGGTCTGAGCATTCTAAAAGATAAAGATTCCCCTTGCACATATGTGCTAGTCGTTCCCGACTCTAGGGGGTGGTGTTTGTAATGTATTTGAATTTTAGGAGGGAAATTTGGGCAGAAAAATGCACGTTGCTGATTGGCTGATGCCTCAGCCAAAATACTATTTAAAGAGGGGTTTTTGCCTGTTGGCTTTTGCTGGGATCACAATAAACCAAAGAGCTGTTGTCACTTGTATCGTCTCCTGCCTCTTCATTGCCCGAACATAACATTGGCGACGAAGGTGGGATATTGAAGGCAGTGAGACTAGGAAAAGAGCTGAAGGAGCAACGTAATTTCAAACCCAGCCAGTATCAAGGGCGGATACATAGCGATGTCTAGCTATACGCCGCCAGCGCCATTCGACCCAGCCAAGGAGAAATGGGGGTCGTACATGGCTCGTTTCGAGTGTTTCCTCGAAGCTAGCGAACTGCAAGGAGTATCGGATAATCGGAAGCGCGCTTACTTCCTGAGCCACTGTGGGCCAGAAGTCTTCGATACCGCTGAATCGCTGTCGGAACCAATGCTGGTACAGTCGGTGCCATGGTAAACGCTACAGACGACGCTACGGGCACACTACGCGCCGGTGCCATCGAAGTTTGTACAACGGTTCGAGTAGAGGCAAAGAGTTCAGCGAGAGGGCGAATCGATAAGCGTGTACATGGCTGCATTAAGGAAAGCCGCAAACCACTGTGAGTATAGAGACTTGGAGGACTCTTTATTAGAACAACTCATTTGTGGGGTCAGGGACATCCGACTACAGAGGCGGCTGCTGTCGAAAAGCAACCTAACCCTGGCGATAGCCCTGGATGAGGCCAGGGCACACAAGATGTCCACCAAAGTGGCGGAAACCTTACAAAAGCCGAACATGCCAAATGCCGTGGCGAAAGCAACGCCAGTCCACAGCGAACAAATCCAGGCCGAATCGGACAGTGAGGAAGAGGAAGAGGTTTTCCACACCAAGAGACCGGAGAGAGGCGACCGGGACGAGTGCGTGAGTTGCAGAGGCCAACACCAACGACAGAATTGCAGGTTCAAAGACGCAATTTGTCGGCGGTGTGAAAAGAAAGGACACATAGCTCAGGCCTGCCGAGCCTCTCAACCTTCCCGCCCAAAATTCAAACCGGTCAATCAACAGGGCACCGGATCCGCGAAGCGGCCAGGGATTGGTCAGTTCAAAAAAGGCGCGAAGTTGAATCAGACCACTGTGAGAGTGGGCCATGCATCGACACGGCTAGAAAAGAAAATATTCACCAAGACATACATCGAAGGAGTGCAGTGTAAAATGGAGGTGGATACCGGCTCATCAATCACAATTATGTCTTGGGACACAATCGCAAGGGACCTGCCAGACGTCGTGAAATGCCAGCTGCAACCCCAAAAGCTGAGAGTGCAAGACTACCAGGGGAACCGAATCCCTGTTCGAGGAGTCACGTCCGTCAGAGTGAAATATGGACAATTCAAGAAAACCCTGCCGATCACCATTGTAGATGGAAACCTGCCCAGTTTGCTAGGTCTGGACTGGTTCAGAGCCTTGGGCATGGAAGTAACTGGGGTTCACAGAAGCGGAGTCAATCTGAAGGACGAATTGTTGAGAGAATTCGAGGACGTTTTCCAAGACTGCCTGGGCAAGTACGTGGGGATCCCCATTTCATTCAATTTGGACCCCCAGGTGGCTCCCATTAGATAAAAAGCTAGGAGGTCCCGTTAGCCTCAAACCCAAGATTGACAAGGAACTAGACAAATTAGTAAGCCAGGGAATACTAGTCCCCGTCGACCATGCAAAATGGGAGACACCAATAGTGACCCCAGTCAAACCAGACGGATCAGTCCGGATTTGCGCTGACTATAAGGCAACGCTTAACAAAGCATTGCAAAAGAGTGTTTTCCCGTAGTGCAACATTTGTTGCACTCGTTAGGACAGGGACAGTTTTTTGCCAAACTCAATCTGGCTCAAGCCTACCAACAATTACCAGTTGACGACGAAACGGCCGAAGCGCAGACGATTGTCACACATTGGGGCGCTTTTAAATGCACTTGACTTCAGTTCGGAGTTAGTGTAGCCCCCGGGTTATTCCAAAACCTAATGGAAGGACCGCTAGAGGGTGTACGGGGAGTAGTTCCATATTTCCACAAGGTACTGGTATCAGCAGAAAACTTGGAAGAATTAGGGGTCAAATTGCGGAAGGTTTCGGGCATTTTCAGGTCTGCAGGGTTTAAGGTTAAACTCAACAAATGCCAGATAGGAGTTGAATCTGTAGAATTTTTGGGTTACCGGATAGATAAGGAAGGCATCCACCCAACTGAGAGCAAAGTGCGAGCCATTAGAAAGGCTCCAACCCCAAAAAACAAAACAGAATTACAAGCATTTTTGGGGCTTGTAAACTTCTATGCGGTATTTTTAAAAAATAAGGCAATGGTAGCCGAACCGCTACATAAACTGCTAGCGAAAAAATCTGTTTGGACTTGGGGCAGGGTTGAGGCTAAGGCATTTGAAGGCGTTAAGAATCTCTTGTCCAGCGATAGCCTTCTAATTCAGTACAATGGGACGTTGCCACTAGTACTAGTTTGTGATGCATCACCCTACGGGGTAGGGGCTGTCCTCAGCCACAGGTTACCGAACGGTTCAGAAGCCCCTATCACATATTTTTCCCGCACGATGTCCGCAGCGGAAAGGAACTATAGCCAACTAGACCGGGAAGCCCTGGCTATAGTTTCTGGGGTTAAAAAATTCCACGAGTACCTGTTTGGGCGGCAATTTGAAATAGTCACAGACCACAGACCTTTATTGGGACTCTTGGCGGGGGACCGTCCAACACCGGTTGCATTATCACCCAGGCTGACCCGTTGGACTATTTTCCTGGCAGCATATTCGTACAAACTGTCTCACCGACCGGGCAAGGATTTGGGACATGCGGACGCTTTAAGGAAAGCCGCAAACCACTGTGAGTATAGAGACTTGGAGGACTCTTTATTAGAACAACTCATTTGTGGGGTCAGGGACATCCGACTACAGAGGCGGCTGCTGTCGAAAAGCAACCTAACCCTGGTGATAGCCCTGGATGAGGCCAGGGCACACAAGATGTCCACCAAAGCGGCGGAAACCTTACAAAAGCCGAACATGCCAAATGCCGTGGCGAAAGCAACACCAGTCCACAGCGAAGAAATCCAGGCCGAATCGGACAGTGAGGAAGAGGAAGAGGTTTTCCACACCAAGAGACCGGAGAGAGGCGACCGGGACGAGTGCGTGAGTTGCAGAGGCCAACACCAACGACAGAATTGCAGGTTCAAAAGGCGCAATTTGTCGGTGTGAAAAGAAAGGACACATAGCTCAGGCCTGCCGAGCCTCTCAACCTTCCCGCCCAAAATTCAAACCGGTCAATCAACAGGGCACCGGATCCGCGAAGCGGCCAGGGATTGGTCAGTTCAAAAAAGGCGCGAAGTTGAATCAGACCACTGTGAGAGTGGGCCATGCATCGACACGGCTAGAAAAGAAAATATTCACCAAGACATACATCAAAGGAGTGCAGTGTAAAATGGAGGTGGATACCGGCTCATCAATCACAATTATGTCTTGGGACACAATCGCAAGGGACCTGCCAGACGTCGTGAAATGCCAGCTGCAACCCCAAAAGCTGAGAGTGCAAGACTACCAGGGGAACCGAATCCCTGTTCGAGGAGTCACGTCCGTCAGAGTGAAATATGGACAATTCAAGAAAACCCTGCTGATCACCATCGTAGATGGAAACCTGCCCAGTTTGCTAGGTCTGGACTGGTTCAGAGCCTTGGGCATGGAAGTAACTGGGGTTCACAGAAGCAGAGTCAATCTGAAGGACGAATTGTTGAGAGAATTCGAGGACATTTTCCAAGACTGCCTGGGCAAGTACGTGGGGACCCCCATTTCATTCAATTTGGACCCCCAGGTGGCTCCCATTAGATTAAAAGCTAGGAGGGTCCCGTTCGCCCTCAAACCCAAGATTGACAGGGAACTAGACAAATTAGTAAGCCATGGAATACTAGTCCCCGTCGACCATGCAAAATGGGAGACACCAATAGTGACCCC
The DNA here is from genome assembly GCF_028640845.1 of Ahaetulla prasina. Lineage (NCBI taxonomy): Eukaryota > Metazoa > Chordata > Lepidosauria > Squamata > Colubridae > Ahaetulla > Ahaetulla prasina. The sequence goes on along the minus strand of NC_080546.1, from coordinate 28,476,755 downwards.
AGTCAAACCGGACGGATCAGTCCGGATTTGCGCTGACTATAAGGCAACGCTTAACAAAGCATTGCAAAAGAGTGTTTTCCCGTAGTGCAACATTTGTTGCACTCGTTAGGACAGGGACAGTTTTTTGCCAAACTCAATCTGGCTCAAGCCTACCAACAATTACCAGTTGACGACGAAACGGCCGAAGCGCAGACGATTGTCACACATTGGGGCGCTTTTAAATGCACTTGACTTCAGTTCGGAGTTAGTGTAGCCCCCGGGTTATTCCAAAACCTAATGGAACGACTTCTACAAGGTCTACCGGGAGTAGTTCCATATTTCGACAATGTACTGGTATCAGCAGAAAACTTGGAAGAATTAGGGGTCAAATTGCGGAAGGTTTCGGGCATTTTCAGGTCTGCAGGGTTTAAGGTTAAACTCAACAAATGCCAGATAGGAGTTGAATCTGTAGAATTTTTGGGTTACCGGATAGATAAGGAAGGCATCCACCCAACTGAGAGCAAAGTGCGAGCCATTAGAAAGGCTCCAACCCCAAAAAACAAAACAGAATTACAAGCATTTTTGGGGCTTGTAAACTTCTATGCGGTATTTTTAAAAAATAAGGCAATGGTAGCCGAACCGCTACATAAACTGCTAGCGAAAAAATCTGTTTGGACTTGGGGCAGGGTTGAGGCTAAGGCATTTGAAGGCATTAAGAATCTCTTGTCCAGCAATAGCCTTCTAATTCAGTACAATGGGACGTTGCCACTAGTACTAGTTTGTGATGCATCACCCTACGGTGTAGGGGCTGTCCTCAGCCACAGGTTACCGAACGGTTCAGAAGCCCCTATCACATATTTTTCCCGCACGATGTCCGCAGCGGAAAGGAACTATAGCCAACTAGACCGGGAAGCCCTGGCTATAGTTTCTGGGGTTAAAAAATTCCACGAGTAACTGTTTGGACGGCAATTTGAAACAGTCACAGACCACAGACCTTTATTGGGACTCTTGGCGGGGGACCGTCCAACACCGGTTGCATTATCACCCAGGCTGACCCGTTGGACTATTTTCCTGGCAGCATATTCGTACAAACTGTCTCACCGACCGGGCAAGGATTTGGGACATGCGGACGCTTTAAGTAGATGCCCGTTGCCAGAGACTATTGAAGGGAAGAACCAGAACAATGACAACAGGTGACCCGGTATGGGCACATAACTATAGTGAGGGCCCAGCGTGGCTAAAGGGAACAATTGTAGGAGTGACGGGCCCAAAGTCATATATGGTGGACATGGGGGATGGACGAGTGTGGAGACGCCACATAGATCAATTACGAAAAAGAATACAAAACAATCCAGAAACCAAACAGCCAGACCCTGACTACCCAATATTTGAACCAACAGCTAACTCAACCCCGAGGCGATCGGAGGACTTAGCTGAGTCTGAAGAAGTCCAGCGACGCCAACTGGCTCCTCCAGAGGACAGCAGGGATGACTCTGCCAATAATCCAGGGCCGGATGGCCCAGAGGAGGAGCTGGGAGGAACAAACAGTCCCTCCGACCAGCTCGACTCACTCCCAGGGAATGAATTGCGCAGGTCAGAAAGAGTTAGGAGACGCCCTGTCTACCTGCGTGACTACGTGGAAAAATAACATGCAAATGTTATGCAAAAAACCATGTAAATATGGTACAATGTGTTCTGGGAGGGGAGGAGTATAATGTATTTGAATTTTAGGAAGGAAATTTGGGCGGGAAAATGCACGTTGCTGATTGGCTGATGCCTCAGCCAAAATACTATTTAAAGAGGGGTTTTTGCCTGTTGGCTTTTGCTGGGATCACAATAAACCAAAGAGCTGTTGTCACTTGTATTGTCTCCTGCCTCTTCATTGCCCGAACATAACAGTGTTCATCTCCATTTCAAAGATGGAGCCAGCATTGTCCGAAGACATCTCCATAGTCATGTGGCTGGCATGACTAAATGCCAAAAGTACACGGAACCTTCCCACCAATGTGGTCCCTATTTTTCTACTTGCATTTTTTACATGCTTTCGAACTGCCAGATTGGCAGAAGCTGGGACAAGTAACGGGAGCTCACTCTGTTACGCGGCACTATGGATTTGAACCACTGAACTGCCGACCTTTCGATCGACAATCTCAGAGTCTTAGCCACTGAGCCACTGCATCCCTTATTATGAGCATTCACTATAAAGCTAAAATAATTAATGATAGAGAGGCAGAGAACACAATGGATGATTCAAGTATTTCATTTGGAAGGGTTTTAAAAACAACTGGAAGACTGGATAAAAAAAGAATTGGCAGAAAATGAAAAAAAGGTTCATATATACCCAAACCAATGTATATGCACGTGTGAATAAATACAAAGCTGTCTGGAACAAGATAGATATGCCTCTTCATAGTGATCCCGTAAGCTACAACTAGTAATGATAGTTCTTTTTGCTTCAAACTTTAAATGTTAGATGCCAGATGGTTTCCTTATTCTGTGCCTATTTTTCTATCTTATCCATAATATTAAATTCCTGCCATGTTTTAAAGTTGCTTCTCATGAACAGGAGTAGCAGACTTTTATGTGACCACGTTAGCTAATGTTTCAATTAACATGGATTCTCAGGTGGTATTAAATCAATGAATTCTTACATCAAAATTTCCTTGTTCTGCATATAAATAGCCACTGAAAGTTGTAATAATGGCATGACACTGTAGTTTCACAAGCAACCCCTTTTCCAACAGCTGCACTCAACGCTGGAGATCATAGCACAGAGTTTCTGTGTGCGCATGTATGGGAGGAGAGACGGAGAAAAATGACTTTCTTGAACTCACAAGCACAGTAGATTCAATAGGAGTTTGATATAGACCAGTTATAGAATCAAGAAAATATAAGCAGGGAAAATGAAGCCTATTTTACAAAGACTGTAAAACTGCAAACAATAGCTCTTGACAGAAAGGGGGTCTCCCGCATCTATGAGAAGATAAACCAATAATAAACCAAATCCCTCAAGATTGAGCAATTCAATTAGCTTTTCAGTTAGAGTCTTGGAGGAATAAAACAGCCTTCAGTGAATATATAAATACCACGAGGGAGTTGCTTTTCAACAATATACCATCTTTCCTTCTCAAAGCTCCAACATATTAATAAGTTCACAATTGGAAGATGTGGACAAACTGAACCTTGATTCAACCAAAAAAAGCATTAATCCTGGTTGGTGTGCTTGGGTTTCATATTGGCTTGGATATTTTCATAGTCCCTGACTAGAAAATCCTAGATCTGAGTTGAAAACTCACTCTCTAATACAACCATTAAGCATTAAGCAGCCAGTAAGTGATAGAGACAACTAAGAGAAAAATGACATGCTATTGTATCTTTACGGTAGATCTATTTATATGACAAAAGTGACCATTCCAGATTGAATGCATCAATTGCATGTGTCAAATGCACTTGTTTATATTCAGCAAAAATCCCAAAATATCCATCATTGATACCTTGCACATCAGCATTCTACAACTTGGTGTACTCCAGATGTAGCAGGACTGTAGCTCTCATCAGTACAGGTAGTCCTTGATTTATGACTGTAATTGGAGCCTGCCCATTACAGTCATAAGTTATGATAGCTGTAAAACAAATTATCAGATGACTGACCCAACCTCATTAAGCAAATACGATAGCCATTAAGCAAATGCAGCAGTCATTAAGCAAACCCATTATTTGCTATGGGACATTTTTGCTGAAAACCAGAAAGAAATACATGTCTTAGATCATGGTCTTGAGAGTTTGGGATGGTGCAGTCATGTGACCTAGAGAGGGAGCCATCAGAATTTGGGAATCAGATCATAAGTACCTTTTGGGAAGTTGGACTTAATTTTGAATGGTTGCTACCACTGACTGTTAATTGAGGTCTACCTGTATAGAAACACCACATAGAGAAATACTGCAGTGTTTATATGAAATGCCATTCCACTTGACCACAAGTTATTATGATTAAATTCTTAGTAACTTTAATCAAATGTAATTATGGGATTTGAGTTTCTGGCAAAAAAAAGGTTTAAATTCCTTGTATCAGAAGAAAGTTTACATTCTATTTTTCAAAATTCATTCTAAAGAGAAACTAGCAACTTGGCTTTTTACACAGTAGATTTTAGTGACAGCAAACCTTCCATAACCTCCATTCCCAAACGAGAGAGAGAAAGAGAGAGAGAGAGAGAGAGAGAGAGAGATGAAGGGAGGAAAAACATGTCACCCTCAAGCAGTTTCAACAAGAGATGAAATTTTAAATCACATCATGTCTCACACCCATTTCTTAGTGCAAAATAAATCATTCTAACAGAGTGCAAGCCAATTTTTACTTTTAAAAAATATTGTGTCCTAAGGCTGTCTTCTTGAACTTCAAAAGCACACTTCGTAATTACTCTACCTATCAAAGGAAACTCAATATTTCACCTCCAACCCCATTCTACTTGTGTTTTAATTTTTAATTGTTAATCAATTATATTAATTTTAACAGGCTATTCTCTCCTGAAATTACATGTTTTTAGAAGCATATTCCAGCTTATTTTAAATGAACATCTATCCTTCAAATTTATAGTATGGCGAATTGTTTATAACACTGTTCCCAATTAACTTCTATATTAAGCTCACTTTTTGTCGTTCTAAATTGATTTGCATGATGTTACCCTTCATTTATAAGCTAAGTATCTTTCATTTAAAGTCTTCAGTTGTTTGTGGTACCTGAAACTTTATTGTTAGTTAAACTAGGCTGAGCCTCTATGAATGCAAAGTATTGGTCATTTTAAAAGGTAAGAGCGTATCTTTCAAACTGTGTCATCAAACTGTGTCAATGCTGAAGAAGCTTCTTGGATGAGAAGCGAAACGTCTTCAAAGAAAAAACCAGAAAGTCCAGTTGCCTCTTCAAAAAGCACCTTTGGAACATACTTGTGTGTCTGCATTTTGGATGAGTTCTAACTTCCAGCATTCTTTAGTGTGATGTAGCATACAATGCAGTTTAAGTAGGATTTTGTTCCATAATGCTGACGAGGATTATATGTTACAGAAAAATCATTTTTTTTAAAAAAAAAAACCAGGCAAGGTTTAAAGCACCTATTTTCCTCTTTAACTTTTCCTCCCACCTTTTCCTGGGAGAAGGTGGACTTGAAAATGCTTGAGTTAAAGAGTTAAAGCTTCTGGGACTGCAAAGAAGGCATACGGGGCACAAGTTGTTATCCAGATTTTAAAATGTAAGCTGTGATTTACAAAGCATAGTGGCTAGTACACACATCATTCTAGAGTCTAGACCAAGCAAGCCAAATCCACCACAGCATAGCTTAGGGTAAACATAGCCACTAACTTGTATTGACCACTCTCAGATCACTAGGCCATCACTGCTTATCCTGTTTGGTACTTTGTGTTCTTTCAGCTCTGGTTGCTGTTTTTTTTTCCACTTCCAGGCATCATTACCAGGTTAGATGACATCATCAATGATCTGTTTTCTACAAATATCTGCAGAAGAAGAACCAACCTCAGAGAACACCAAGAAACCAATATTTCAACCCTGGACCACATATATTCTCTATTACTGGAATTGGCATTTTATATTGGGTGATATCTAGAACTCTCCCCCCCCCCCGTTACCTACTTTTTGAATGGAAATGTTATACCTGAATGCAGACTTGCAGCTGTATTTTCAGATCCAGACTGATGTTCATGTTCTGTTCTCTCCAAATTGAAATACTGTATGAAGTAACACACACACACACACACACACACAATATTACCAGACATTGGCTGGACTCATTCAATACACAAAGCCAATGTTACTCAACCTTGCCCACTTTAAGAGAGGTGGACTTCAATTCCCAGAATTTCCCAGCCAGAATTCTGAAAGTTGAAGTCTACCTTTTTTACTGACCAATGTTGAGTAACATTGCAGTGTCATTTGCTGTTGATGTTGGTGGTGTTTTAATTTGAAACCAACTATTGAAAAAAATCCAGTGACTCTAGTTTCTAAACCATGGTTTAAGACTGTGATGGTGAACCTATGGCACGCGTGCCAAAGCTGGCACGCGAGCCTTTGCTGTGGGCATGTGAGCTGTCACCTAGCTCAGTTCCACCACACATGTGTGTGCCCCTCCCTCCGGCCAGCTGATTTTCGAGATGCGGGGGGGCAGGGCGCATGTGGGATGCACATGTGCATGGATCACATGTGCATGGTGGAGATGGTGCGCACATGCGGGGGGGGGGAGTGCGGGGGGGGTGCAGTGCACCCCCCAGCAGGCCATTTTTGGATCCAAGAGGCTGCAGGGAGGCCTACTAGGCCCATAACAGGAGGAAGGAGGTCACATGCGCATGTGCGAGGGCAGGGGGAACGTAAGGGGAGGTCACGCACACAAGCATGGGGGGAGCGTCGGGGGGGGTTCGTATGCACATGCACAGGGGGAGCCACATTGCATTATGGGTGCTGGCACGCGCACGCACTGTTGTGCACACACCCTTTGGCACATGACAAGAAAAGGGTTAGCCATCACTGGTTTAAGAGTTAGTTTGTTAAATGAACCCAAATAGGCAGAATAAACCACAATTAAACAGACCATGGATTAATAAAATATGTGAAGCCATTCTTATTGATAAAGAATTTAGAGGGTATTATTGAAAAGAAGGTATACTGCAGTGTAGGCTACAAAAATTCTGTCACATCCCAAAGCTATATGGACCATTTTGGCATTGTTTTGTATATTTAATGAGAATTATCTCCATGTTTAGAAGTTCTAAGAATATTATTTTACATTTCTAAGTTTAAGAAACAGGGGTAACCTACTGTAGGTTTTTATAGCTATACCCAGCATGCAGTCCTATAAGCAATTGAAAGCATTTTATTTGGACAAAATACTGGTTCTAATGTTTCAAAGAAAATTCCCATCCCCCTTGTCCTTTCAAATCTTAAAGAAATGAAGCAGTAGTATATAAACCCCCAGTTTGGAATATATTCTAATAATTCTCCTGTATAAACAAGTGCAAATTTTCATCCTGATTTTTCCAAACTGCTGATAGCTGTTTCAAACAGATGTGGCCAATCCCAAAAGTAGAGGGAGACATTTATGTTTTGTCAAGTTCTAAAATACAAAGTGGAAATTTTATGGGATCATACCAAAAACTTACAGCCACAATATATTTACTGTTGTTTTATACTATGTTGTACCAAAATTTTAAAAGAGCACAGGTTCTAGCTTAAAGACATTTTAGCCCCTGAAAAGTAAACATTGAGCTAAGTTGTCTCTATTACTGGAATTGGCATTTTATATTGGGTGATATCTAGAACTCTCCCCGTTACCTACTTTTTGAATGGAAATGTTATACCTGAATGCAGACTTGCAGCTGTATTTTCAGATCCAGACTGATGTTCATGTTCTGTTCTCTCCAAATTGAAATACTGTATGAAGTAACACACACACACACACACACACACACACAATATTACCAGACATTGGCTGGACTCATTCAATACACAAAGCCAATGTTACTCAACCTTGCCCACTTTAAGAGAGGTGGACTTCAATTCCCAGAATTTCCCAGCCAGAATTCTGAAAGTTGAAGTCTACCTTTTTTACTGACCAATGTTGAGTAACATTGCAGTGTCATTTGCTGTTGATGTTGGTGGTGTTTTAATTTGAAACCAACTATTGAAAAAAATCCAGTGACTCTAGTTTCTAAACCATGGTTTAAGACTGTGATGGTGAACCTATGGCACGCGTGCCAAAGCTGGCACGCGAGCCCTTGCTGTGGGCATGTGAGCTGTCACCTAGCTCAGTTCCACCACACATGTGTGTGCCCCTCCCTCCGGCCAGCTGATTTTCAAGATGCGGGGGGGCAGGGCGCATGTGGGATGCACATGTGCGTGGATCACATGTGCATGGTGGAGGTGGTGCGCACATGCGGGGGGGGGGAGTGCAGTGCACCCCCTAGCAGGCCATTTTTGGGTCCAAGAGGCTGCAGGGAGGCCTACTAGGCCCATAACAGGAGGAAGGAGGTCACATGCGCATGTGCGAGGGCAGGGGGAACGTAAGGGGAGGTCACGCACACAAGCATGGGGGGAGCATCGGGGGGGTTCGTATGCACATGCACAGGGGGAGCCACATTGCATTATGGGTGCTGGCACGCGCACGCACTGTTGTGCACACACCCTTTGGCACATGACAAGAAAAGGGTTAGCCATCACTGGTTTAAGAGTTAGTTTGTTAAATGAACCCAAATAGGCAGAATAAACCACAATTAAACAGACCATGGATTAATAAAATATGTGAAGCCATTCTTATTGATAAAGAATTTAGAGGGTATTATTGAAAAGAAGGTATACTGCAGTGTAGGCTACAAAAATTCTGTCACATCCCAAAGCTATATGGACCATTTTGGCATTGTTTTGTATATTTAATGAGAATTATCTCTATGTTTAGAAGTTCTAAGAATATTATTTTACATTTCTAAGTTTAAGAAACAGGGGTAACCTACTGTAAGTTTTTATAGCTATACCCAGCATGCAGTTCTATAAGCAATTGAAAGCATTTTATTTGGACAAAATACTGGTTCTAATGTTTCAAAGAAAATTCCCATCCCCCTTGTCCTTTCAAATCTTAAAGAAATGAAGCAGTAGTATATAAACCCCCAGTTTGGAATATATTCTAATAATTCTCCTGTATAAACAAGTGCAAATTTTCATCCTGATTTTTCCAAACTGCTGATAGCTGTTTCAAACAGATGTGGCCAATCCCAAAAGTAGAGGGAGACATTTATGTTTTGTCAAGTTCTAAAATACAAAGTGGAAATTTTATGGGATCATACCAAAAATTTACAGCCACAATATATTTACTGTTGTTTTATACTATGTTGTACCAAAATTTTAAAAGAGCACAGGTTCTAGCTTAAAGACATTTTAGCCCCTGAAAAGTAAACATTGAGCTAAGTTGTCTCTATTATAGATCTCATTGGATATAAATTATACAAACTTTATTTTCTCAGCCCTTCTCCCTCTTACCATGAAACTAATTTTACTTGACATATATTGAAAACAACAAGCAGGGACTCTTGGAGACATATCTGTACCTCCAACCCTACAAAGTTGTCATAAACATAAACACATACTTTGTGACACTTTATTTTTATTAATCTTGTAACTCTACCGTCTGTTTGTATGAACATCAAGGCAGATTACAATAATTATATATTTCTAAAATAGTATACTACCTTACTTATGTTACTTGTCCCAGCTTCTGCCAACCTAGCAATTCAAAAGCACATAAAAAATGCAAGTAGAAAAATAGAGACCACCTTTGGTGGGAAGGTAACAGAGTTCCGTGCGCATTTGGTGTTTAGTCATGCCGGCCACATGACAATGGAGACATCTTTGGACAGCGCTGGCTGTTCGGCTTTGAAATGGAGATCAGCACCGCCCCCTAGAATCGGGAACAACTAGCATGTATGTGCAAGGGGAACCTTTACCTTTACCTTTTACACTACCACATGCCCTGTGATTTACATTTAATGACTAACCATCAGAAAATATTACTTAAGAGTTGTATTACTAGAAAGTTTTGGGGTTTTTTTTCTTTAATAATTGGGTATGCATATGCACCTAGCAGTCTGGAACTAAAACCACTTCTCAATCCAAGCAAAATGACAAAGGTAAGTGAATTCTCACTGTATGTTCTTAGTAAAATTTTGGGTAATTAAAACTTATTAGTTATTCAAACCAATCAAGAACTTCAGCCACTGAAGTTATCTAGGCTTTCACAGCAATAGCAATAGCACTTAGACTTATATACCGCTTCACAGTGCTTTACAGCCCTAAGCGGTTTACAGAGTCAGCATATTGCCCCCAACAATCTGGGCCCTCATTTTACTGACCTCAGAAGGATGGAAGGCTGAGGCAACCTTGAGCCTGGGGACAGTAAGATCTGGCTTTTGTCTAAAAACCAGGTAGATCATTCAACAGATATTTTCTAGGAAAGTGAAAGTACATATCAAAGAAAGATGTTAAACTGGCGAATTAATGATTTATAAGTCAACTTTATCTGAAATACTACTAGTTGGGCATAATTCTTCAGTCATAGAAAAAGCAGTCTATGGTATGGATTCAGGAAGGTTCTGATCTAGGTATGCCTAAATATGTCCTTTGTTGAAAGAATCTGTTTAGAGAAAGGAATCTGAATTTATACACTCTAATATTTTTTGTGAACTGGCAGGATTATTAGTCATTGGGGTCAGATACGCCAAGCAAAGCTTGTTTAACCGTTGTTAAATGTATAAGTTGCAACAGAGTGGATTCAGGCAATACATTATAAGTCATAAATTATTATTTACAAGCTACAATGTTTGTATATAGGCTAAAAGTAACAAATTGTATTATGCCATAGTACGCTAAGCAACTCCATTTAGAAGGCTGAATCAAGATAAGCCTTTGGCCTTATGATGGACAACCTCGATGAGATAATGGGGCAAGTGATGCAGTGTTGGGTTGTTACCGGTTCGCCCCGGATTGGACAAGCCAATAGCAGTGGTGGTGGGAGGTTCCAACCACCTGCCCGGACATCTCTGCGCATGTGCAGAAGCGGTGCGCGCATGTGTGCATGCCCATGAGAAAATCAGTAGCAAACAAAGTTGAAACCAACTACTGAAGTAATGTCATGTGTGCTGAGAGATGACATCAGACACCTATTACATCATTATGGCTTGTAACCAAAGCTCCGGAACTCATACAGTCTTAAATGATTATTGCATCAATCATGGACAAAATGTTTCCTTTGAATGTAGAGTTCATGTCTGAGAATAATTTTAAAACTGTGGCTACTTTCCTACAGTAAAAGCTAATTTCAATGTTTTTAATTGAAACTGTTTGAAGTATTGTTTTAACGACTATTTTCTATCATAAGAAACAGCCACATCTGGCAAAAAAACTTATATTGCTGTCTGGTTATGCTATATTCTCTAGCACATCTGTAGTTCTGCTCAGTGAAGAAAAAGAAGTAAATAATAAAAATTCAGGACCACTATACAGCATATTTCTATTTGTTCATTAAAATAATAAAGCAGTGCAGAAATTTGCATAAAACACATTTAATTGCCATTGCTACTGAAGAGCACAGAAGCCTTTTCACCTCTTCAACAAGTAGACATAATGACTTTTTTCTTCTGACTTTAGAAAGGGAAAAAGCAGCATAACTTTCTGCAGTTCTTGTAGGAGATGACCAGGGTGAATCTAAGAGAGGGGTCGAATGCATCATAAGTCACAAGTCCCTGCGTGCCCGCAAGAGATCTTAGTCCAGCCCACCTTGAATGCTTCTTAATTCCCACTCATTTCCCTTGACATTTAGTAGCTCAGATTTTGTAGAGGGCTTAAGCTTGCAATAAATCTTTACACTTATTTGAACTGCCTGAATCTTCTGATTTCCCCAGTGCTTGACAGTTATGCAGTTAATTTTTGCAGGAATTGGATATGTCTAATGAAAAGAAGGACATGTCTAGTTTAATGAAAAGAAGGGTGACATGATAGCAGTATTCCAATATCTAAGGGGCTGCCACAAAGAAGAGGGGATCAACCTATTTTCCAAAGCATCCGAAGGGAGGACAAGAAGCAATGGAAAGAAACTAATCAAGGAGAGAAGCAACCTAGAACTAAGGTGAAATTTCCTGACAGAATAATTAATCAGTGGAATGACTTGCCTCTAGAAGTTATGGGTGCTCCAACGCTGGACATTTTTAAGAAGAGCCTGGGCAGCCATTTGTCTGAAATGGTATAGGAGGTTAGAACAGAAGTCCTCCAAGGTCCCTTCCAACTCTCGTTATTCTGTGGCTATGGATCAATATAGAATAGAATAGAATAGAATTTTTTATTGGCCAAGTGTGATTGGACACACAAGGAATTTGTCTTGGTGCATATGCTCTCAGTGTACATAAAAGAAAAGATACCTTCATCAAGGTACAACATTTACAACACAATTGATGATCAATATATCAATATAAATCATAAGGATTGCCAGCAACAAGTTATAGTCATACAGTCATAAGTGGAAAGAGATTGACGATGGGAACTATGAAACGATTAATAGTAGTGCAGATTCAGTAAATAGTCTGACAGTGTTGAGGGAATTATTTGTTTAGCAGAGTGATGGCCTTCGGGAAAAAACTGTTCTTGTGTCTAGTTGTTCTGGTGTGCAGTGCTCTATAGCGTCGTTTTGAGGGTAGGAGTTGAAACAGTTTGCTGATATTTTTCTGATTTGAATGATGGAAAGCTTTCTGGAAGATAGGTAGTAGGATCAGCCAGATTCGCTCATTCCCATTTGTTTACCAATAACAATAACAACCATTCTAAATTATAAAATTGAAATTAAGAAACAGTTTGGGCTTTTGCATTAGGCTATGCCCAGTAAAGTAAAGGGTCTCGTAAAAATACATTCCACAACATGACGTCTCTTTATTTCTTACTCATATAAGAAAATGTCCACAATCCTGGAATAAGAACTTAGTCTTGAGACACCACAATATTATGCAATGATTTGAAATGTTTAATTTGCTCGAATGAAATACATTTTAAATATTGGGCCAAAGTGTACCTTGAGTTAGCACTCCAAAGATAAAAACTGGTCTATTCTAAGGAGATGGTGCAAGAGTTATAACCAAGAAACAAACTTGCTGGTAAACAACACATACTTTGCAATACATGTAAGTGACTTACCCACAAATAAGTATCATTACAACAGAAGCTGTAATAGCTGATACAGCTGATACAGCTGAGGTCTGCATTCATATCTGATTACTTTGGAAATGTGCCACATACTTAAATATATTCGTTTGTTAAGAATGTTGATAAGCTATACAATCACAGAGTCAAGGCAACTGTACAAACATACAGGAAACAAACAAGCAAAAATATCCAATCCACTCATGGAACTATGAAACTATGAAAATTAACAATGTAAAAAAACTTTAAAATGCTTGCAGTAAGGTGTATGTTTTAAGCCCACTTCTAAGGAGCAGATTGGTCATCAGCAATTATTTTGCAATGTATGTCCTACGAACAACTAATTCCAACAAATATTTGTAGTAGGACTAGAAAAGATGCTATTTAAGACTGCATAGGACAGGGGTGTCAAACTCAATTTCATTGAGGGCCACATCAGGGTTGTGTTTGACCTCGAGGGCCAGGATAGGCATGGCCAGCTCAATATCACTGGTGTCGGGACACCTGTAGTGGCCCAAATGCTTTGCCAGTGAAAACAGGCTCACAAGCTCCAATTTCGGCCATGATGGGCCCTGCAACCTTCTGCCAGTGAAAACGGAGCTCAGGAAGGCTCAATGCAGTCCTCCTGAGCTCCGTTTTCACTGGCAGAGGCACCACGGGCCGATCCTTTGCTGTTTCCAGAGCGGCCCCATGGGCCAGATCTAAGCACCCTGTGGGCTGGATCTGGCCCGCAAGCCTTGAGTTTGACACCCCTGGTATAGGAGTAGGTAGTAGTAGTAGTAGTAGTAGTAGTAGTAGTAGTAATAATAATAATAATAATAATAATAATAATAATAATAATAATAATAATAATAATAATAATAATAATAATAATAATAATAATAATTTAATTTGTATACCGCCCTTCTCCCGAAGGACTCAGGGCAGTGAACAGCCAAAATAAAATACAAAAGAAACAATACATACAATACTAAAAAACAACCCTTAAAAAACTTATTCAAATGGCCAAATTTAAAATATAATAACACCCTATAAAATTGACAGAAATTTAAAACCCATAAAATCAAATTAAAAATTTTAAAAATCAAGCCAGTCCAGCAAGGCAGAATAAATAGGTTTTAAGTTCGCGGCGAAAGGTCCTAAGGTCAGATAGTTGTCGAAGTCCAGGGGGAAGTTCGTTCCATAGGGTAGGAGCCCCCACAGAGAAGGCCCTCCCCCTGGGGGCCGCCAGTCGACATTGTTTGGCTGACGGCACCCTGAGGAGTCCCTCTCTGTGAGAACGCACCGGTCGTTGGGAGATAGAGGACGGCAGTAGACGGTCCCATACAGATAGTAGCTGGGCATATGCGGTATTAGCAAGGGCGGGTTTCAAAACCCGTCACTACCGGTTCGTTTGTGGGCGAGCGCGTACTCGTGCGCATGCACAGAAGCAACTGGGCAGGTAGGTGGAGCCGCTAGCAGTTCGCCCGATCTGGGATGAACCACTAGCAAGCTATCACTGTGCATTAGCCTCCGGTTTAGTGTTTCCTCTTATTGAAATTGTGTTTTTTTGTTTAAGCATTCAGTGCTGTAAGATTCTGTTACTGTAACCTTGTAATAAAAATATTAGCATTCATAACTTTGATTTCCTAGTTTGATCTGCTTTGAAAGGCTGACACTCTCTCTTTAGATTTTATTTAAAATTCAGAATCGGGGAAGAAAATGACCACCTATAAAAATGACAGACCAACCATCCTGTATCATCTGGTGCTACAGAAAAAAAAGACTCTATTGATTCATAATACAGTCAATGAAAAGGGGGAAAATGCATTAGAATATCATACTAACCTATGTTACTATGTTCAACTTAGAGCTAGGTTTTTCTCTTACTGTCCTCCAGTTCAGCCACGTGGATTAAGAACTTGTCGCTTTCCTTTTTATGTTTTAGTCATTAAACGTTTTACATGTTAACAGACATAAGCTTGATTCATCCCCTCCAACTCTTTGATAAAGCAAACTGAAAATTTTCAGCTTCAATTATTTTTCCAAGAGATTAATTTTACTTCTCCCGATTTTCTATATTTAGTTCAGCAGCTAAAATTATTTATCCTTGTTAACATAAAGCTGTCTAATTGTTTCTTATTTCTGTTTTCCAGTGACCAAGGAAACTATCTGTTGTAACAAATGATGAACACAACTAGGGCTTTTTCCCCCCTCAGAAATGGGGGTGAACTATTATGGGTTTGCTTCTTCATCCTAACAGTCCTAGGGCAATCCTAAATGCAATCTGAAACCATCATAGGACCTGATACAGTCTAATTTGAATGTTTCTCATTTTCGCTGTTAATCCATTTTAACACTCTGACCATGTAGGCTTCATAATTACAAATCAAACTAATTCTCTCCCTTCTAAACCCTCCCTGCTCTGGTCTTCTATCCAATATTTTTTAAAAAGTTCTAATAAATCCTGAAGATCTCAATAGCTTGTACATTTCACTGAACTCCGAATGAATTTTCCTATTTTGACTTTTTTTTTTTTTTGTGTATCTAGAAATATTAGATATTGTTCAGTGTATCTAGAAGTGCGTGTATTATATATTACCGAAGGTACTTTCCTGCCCCAAAACAGATCCTAAACTCTTATCTTTTCCCAATGCAGAGTCAAAATGTTAACAAATTTTGCAGAAATCATAGCTGCGTATTCATTTCATCTTCATCTATCCCACCATCACTCCACTTGAAGGTTACATGACAGCCTCTTGGGCAAAAATCAGTTTTGACCCCTTTTATTATGGGGCAATACAAGCCAAAGCCCTTTAAAACCAAAAGACTGGATCCAAAGATTTGCTTACAGAGTTTGAGTTCAATTTCTTTGCAGCTCTTAAAAATATACAGTGAGCCTTTTGGAGACTTTCCAAAAAATTAAGGGGACGAGCATGAAGATGAAAAAACTGGCAATAATGGTTTCATTTGTGAAAAAACGCTAGATCCAAGTGAGGTGTTACAATACCATAGACTTGGGGGTTCTAAAATATAAAAACTGATTACATCCTCTATCAGTTTAATTCCCCATATTATTTTTAAATCCACTTCAAATAATTAGGAAACCTTAAGGCCCATATTCTAAGGCACACTGTTGTGTCTTGTCCGCTCTCACCGCAGCTGGGGTCTGCTTATCTGCTCCCGAACACGGAGGAATGTATGCCTCCCGGCCCCAGTCCTGGCTCCATGCCCAGACAAGCTGCAGAGGAGGGGGCACCTCCCGGTCCCAGCCCTGGCTCCATGCCCAAGCAGGCTGCAGAGGAGGGAGCATCCCCCGGCCCCGGCCCCAGCCCTGGCTCCATGCCCAGGCAAATGGAGCAGCTAGACCCCTCCCCCTCCTCCACAGCATGTGAGCCTGAGGAAAGTTTACTTCCAACAGCTGATTGGAGTGACCCTTGCATCAGAAGATTGGATAGGCGGAGGCAACAGAAGGAAGGGAGGGGCAGGCCTTAATGAGTGCTGAGTCATGGAGCCACACCCGATGGCCTATATAAAGGATCTGCTTTCTGGCAGTCTCTGAGTCAGGCAAAGTCGAACTTATCTTGCTGAAGTCACTTACTGGTCTCCTGCCTGCTCTGAGGACTTTGCTAGGACTTTGGGCAGAGCTGCAGAGGCAAGCCTGATTCGGATTTCCCTGACCCGGCCGTCAGCGGAGGAATGGGACATGACACACACATGGGCAGACATAACTGCATGCATCCTTCAGTATCCTATTTGCAAGTCATTCCCAAGCCCTGTAATGATAGTAATAGCAATAGCACTTAGACATATAAATACTACTTCATAGTGCTTTTACAGCCCTCTCTAGGTGGTTTGCAGAGTCAGCATATTACAATCTGAGTCCTCATTTTACCAATCTCAGAAGGATGGAAGGCTGAGTCTATCTTGAGCTACTATTGAATTACTAGCAGTTGGAAGAATTAGCCTGCAATCCTGCATTTTAACCATCACAGTGATGCTGCTGAAATTCCTCAGCCAAATTTCTAACTTTCAATAGGTTTTTTTTTTTAGTTTTTTTTTTCTGCAAAGAAAGTTTAGAAATTGGAATAAGCTTCTGCTGGGAAACAAGATCTTCCACTGTATACTCTTAAAAACCCTCAAAGAGCTCCATGAAATACAGTAATTTTGCTACCTAAATTTGTCACTACAATATTTAGAGCATTTCAATCATAGAAATAAAAGCAATTTGCCTCCTGCTCAATTTTTGCATGTTACCCTCTGAATTACTCTCAGAACTTCCATATTCAGTTGACTCCTTACTATGACAGCACAAGGTTTCTAACTATACCATGTGTGGCCCATCTGCAGGAGGAAATTATAGTCTTTGACTCTAGAAATACATACCACAATGAGAAGACTACATTCTTAGAAAGTGTTCTCAAAACTTACTGTTCACTTCTCTGATCTTAGAAGTGACAATTTGTTCTACAAGCTAGTTTGATCAAGAAAAAAAGATAAATTTATCTCAATATTTTTACAATATGCTTTAAACTAACTTTTTTCCTTGTCCAATACATGGCATGTATATACTTTATGATACAGTAGATCAGGGGTGAAATCTAAAAAATTTCCCTACCGATTCTGTGGGCATGGCTTGGTGGTCAGGTGACTGGGTAGGCGTGGCCAATAGCAATAAATAATAAAAATAATAAACAAAGTACACAAAACAATAAGAAGTACCAAAACCCAACTTTCACACTTTACACACACACAACACAACACAATTGACTCACACACAATGTAAAAGCAGCTGCACCTCACCCAAAATGGCCCCTGCAACAAGCAGGAAACTCACACAGCCAGAAAAAGCTCCAAAACCAACTTTCACACTTTACACACACTCAATACAACTGACTCTCTCTCACACACAAAATGCCACATACAGCTTTGTGAGATTTTGTGTGTTTGTGTAGTTAGAGTGAAACACTACAGAAACACACCAAATCTCAGAAAGCTGCACAAATATTTTATTTTGTTATTTTATTTTATTTATATTTTTAGATAAAAGCAGCTAAATTTAAAACTTCCTTAACTTTAAATTGCTATGTCTAAAAAAAAAAAAACTCCTTAAAAAAAACCAATTAAATATTTTTAAAGCTACTCCCCCCCCCTTATGTCTAAAAAAATAAATAAAATTCCCAAAACAACCCCAATTAACTATTTTTTAACGCTCCCCCCCCACTTACTTACCCAATTCAATGGAAAAGGCAGGCAGATTGAGTTGCTCACCGATGAGATAGATTGCAGGCAGGCAGATTCAGTTGCTAGCTGATGCAATTGATTGCAGCAGCCGAAGCAAGGCCGGAATAGTGAGCAAGACCGAAAGAAGCAGGAAGCTGCCAAGTAGGCAAGTGGGGACTGGGTGATTGAGTGGGCATGGGCGGCGGGGGAGGGGGGCAGGGATTTTTGCTACCGGTTCTCCGAACTACCTGCCGTCATTGCTATCGGACCGCCCAATCTGGTCCGAACCGGAGCATTTCACCCTGCAGTAGATCATAGTGGCACTTATTTGGCAATGACTTCATAACTTCGTTATAGTTTTACCCGAGTACTGCAACTACATCAACTGAATGCGAACCACACACACAAAAAAAACTCAGTATACCAAAGCATCATTTATTTTGCATTAGACCCTTAGGCACTTTTCTGTAGATTCATCAATTCATAATTACTCTTCCTTGTTTGAGTTCAAGTGTTAAGTGAGAAGCTCACTAACATAATCAATCTTCTCCAGTTTAAAAGAAAACTGTTTGAGACATCTTTTAATAAAATCATGGGTTGATTATCTGTTATTAAACTAAAACTTATAAATGCAAATGCACTTCAAAATCCTACTTCTTTATATGGTCGGCTACAAACTAAGCTCACTAACTGAATAATTTGGAACCCTTCAGGGACTGGAATTGGTCATGTCAAGCTGTAGGAGGTGTTTAGAAAAATGGGAATCCGAGAGTATCTCATTGTGCTTGTGCAAAAGCCACGTATAGGTCAGGAACCCATAGTTCAGATAGAACATGGGGAAACAGACTGGCTCTACATTGGCAAAAGAAGGGGAAAAGACTGCAAATTCTTCCCTTTTGTTATTTAATGCTGAATATAACTTAAGGGAAGCTGAAAAATGAACATACATTTAAAATTGGAAAAAGAAACGTCAATAATCTGTTCTATGCCAGCAATACCTCTCTAACACCTGAAAATGCAAAGGATTTGCACGTAAAAGTGTAGGAGCACAGTGAAAAAATTGGATTACAATTAAATATAAAGAAGATCACATACAATTTTAGAAGTGGCAATGGCTACTGAAACAATTTAACTTCTGACTTTCAGGATCAACCATCAAGTCTAAGGAAACAAACAGTCAAGAAATGCATTGCAAACCAGCCATTAAGGCTTTGGAAAAGATATTCCGATGTCATGATGGATCTGTAGTGAAAATTGGATTGTTGAAGAAGTAAGATAGAAAGAATATTGACACTTTTGAATTTTGCTATTGGAGAAGACTCCTGAGATTATCACGGACAAGAAAAAAAACCAAATGGATCATCAAACAGATCGACCCAGAATTCTCATTAGATGAACAAATGAGCAGGTTTAAATTATTCTAGTAGGGGCACATTACATGAAGACCTAGCTTTCTGGAAAAGGCTCTAATGCTGGGAAAAGTGGAAGGAAAGGAAAGAAAAGAAGAGGATGGTCAGTAGCAAGATAAATGGTCTCAATTACAGCAGCAAACCTGCAATTTAAAGAACCAGGTTAGAGGCACATCATGGAGAAAATCTATGCGGTGATTAAAAGTTGACACCAATTTGATAGTACATAATTCATCAAATAGACCAGAATCAAGTCAAATTTTAGCACAATTTGTGTATCCTACTGTAGTTATATGAATAACACAAATAGACCAAAGGCTGCTCAGTGCAAATCTAACCAAACTGGCTGTGCAACTAAATACATCATCATCACAGCATAATTTTGAGCCACCTTTGCTTATTGGAACCTATAATAGACTGTTTGACAAGAACAGAAGTGAAGCTGCTTTGTTTATAAGAATACTGCTGGCTTGGGCAAAAGGTAGTCCAATTCAGGTTTCTTTCTGTGTATCACAGCAGCCAGCCAGATACATTTTGGCAGTGAAAACATCAAAACTAGTACCAATTTTGATAGTTTAAACCTCCATAAAAGTATCCAACCCTCAGAATTGATCATTATTAGTAAACAATGTATTTGGACACTGGTACACAATTCAATCGGTACTTGTGTCCAGCTAGAAAATTCACAATGTCTGTAATTCTTTTGCACAAAGTTTATCTGCTTTCTTCTGTATAGAATCCAAAGGAGCATTGTTGGCAGATGGTGTGTGTGTGTGTGTGTGTGTGTGTGTGTGTGTGTGTGTGTGTGAGAGAGAGAGAGAGAGAGAGAGAGAGAGAGAGAGAAAGAGAGAGAGAATAATGTATGAGCAGATATCAGGATTAAATTTGGTTTAACACCACCAAACCCCCCATCACCCAAAACATCCAACCAGCCATCCCAATGATCAATCAAGTACCCATCAGCCAACCATCCATCGAAACTGTCATCCAATCAGCCATCCAACAAACCATTCAACCAGCCATCCGTACAGCTATCCAACAAACCATTCAGCCAGCCATCCGAACATCCATCCAACCAACCTTCCAAACAACCATCCAACCAGCCTTTCAACCATCCATCCAACCAACCATATCAACAAACAGTCAAGTACCCAACATCCAAACACTCACCACCCAAAACATCCATCCACCCATCCAACCTCCTATACAACCACCAGTTATACATATCCCTCAACCAACTAACATTCAAAACTAGGTATGCACGCCCCTTGCCTCTTTAACACCTCTCTACAGATTTTAAATGTAAATTGATGAATGCAAGAAGTATTGTTAACAAATTACCTGAACTTATCCTCCTGCTAAACAGTGGTACATTTGATATTATATTTATTTGTGAAACATGGCTAATCTCATCCATCCCTGATTCCATCATTTTAAACAAAGAATATCAAGTTCACCGTTCAGATCGTGAAAACTGAAGAGGTGGTGGAGTGGCTATTTTCTATAAAAAGTCACTGAATCTAAAAAACATTCAAGTTGCACACAAACTTTCTCTTCCTGAAACTATTGTATGCGACCTATCATCTAATACCACACTTCGATTCATTCTATGCTACAGAGCCCCTGACTACGACATTACTCATGCTAATATTTTAACCTCACTACTAACATGGGCTGCCTCTTGCCCATATCCACTCATCTTCCTGGGTGACCTAAATTTACCTCTCATCAACTGGATAACAAACGAAAGTACAACTGATCCAATCCACACTACAATATACAACGCTGTTACAAACCTAGGTCTTGAACAACTTGTAACTAACAGTACAAGACTAAACAACTGCCTTGACCTCATCTTCTGCAACAACAATACCATTTATGGACTACAAATAAGAGAACCCTTTTCCAACAGTGATCATTGCATGATTGACTTCCATCTTAATATACGTCGTCACTTAAATTGTCATATCAATAGCATTCCCATCTACAACTTCAAAAAAGCCAATTATGACCTTATAAACAATGATCTTTCATCTCTGGACTGGCAAAATCTGTTCTCAACCTGTATAACTGCTGAAGACCACTATAGAGTTTTCCTACTCGAAATCAACAGAGTCATCAAACTATACGTACCACAAACTACCACCAAGATCAGGAAAAGCAAACTACCATATTAATAAAAAAGCTTCAATCTAAAAAAAATCCCTCTGGAAAAGAAACAAAAAGGGCTATGTAGCTAATTTTAAAAATCGCTACAGAACTATATGCAACCAAATAAAAACCGAATGCACAAATTACCACACCAAGCAAGAAGAGGATCTTCTACGCACTAATTCCAGTCGTGCCTTCTATAATTTTGTCAACAACAAGCTTAAAGACTCTAGATCCATGCCACCACTAAAAGATTCTAATGGCAATGAATACAATAATGAAGTAACTAAAGCAAACCTCTTTAACAAATTCTTTGGCTCAGTTTTTGTCAACAGTGATGGCACATATCCCACATTCCCAAATCGTACAAGCAATGAGCATGACAACTTAACAAATATAGATTTTACAGAAGAAAATGTTGGTAAAGCTCTTTGTAACTTGAAACCATCTCTATCCATTGGACCTGATGGACTTTGTGCTTACTTCTTAAAAAAACTCTCTAGTAATTTAGCAGAACCCCTAAGTATAATCTTTAATAAAACTTTTACTACCAGTTCCCTTCCCAATCTCTGGTCACTAGCCACAGTCATTCCAGTTTTCAAAAAAGGCGACCCCAGCTTAGTTGATAATTATAGACCAATCTCCCTATGTTGCGTCGCCTGCAAGGTAATGGAATCCATCATCAACCAATCCATTACCTTGCACTTAGAAATACACAACCTTCTCTCAAATAAACAATTTGGCTTCAGGAAAAAATTATCATGCAATTTACAACTTCTCCACTGTAAAAACCTATGGACTACAAATCTTGATCTAGGTAAATCAATAGATGCAATATACATAGACTTCTGTAAAGCTTTTGACTCAGTAGTACATGATAAACTTCTCCTAAAATTAAAATCCTATGGCATTTCAGGACCCTTACACAACTGGATATCTGCTTTTCTGTCAAACAGACAACAAATAGTTAAAATTGGTAATGCTCTATCAAATCCTGTTCCTGTCAAGACCCCAAAAGCTTTACTCAAGGTAGCGTTCTTGGACCAACTCTCTTTATAATATACATAAATGATCTTTGTAATCATATCTCAAGTAACTGTGTTCTCTTTGCTGATGATGTAAAACTTTTCAACACCACTGACAATACATCCACAATTCAAAAGGACCTTGATCATCTAACTGCTTGGTCTAAAATTTGGCAAATACAAATCTCAACCAGTAAATGCTCAGTCTTGCATATTGGAAGAAAGAACCCAATCATAAAGTACATGCTTGATGGACATTGCCTCGCAGATGACCCCCACCCTGTCAAAGACCTTGGAGTTTTTACATCTAACGATTTAAGTGCCAAAGCCCACTGCAACTATATAGCAAAGAAGGCTCTAAGAGTTGTTAACTTAATTCTACGTAGCTTCTTTTCAAAAAACATCACGCTACTGACCAGAGCATATAAAACATTTGCTAGGCCAATTCTTGATTACTGCTCTCCTGTCTGGAACCCATACCATATATCTGATATCAACACAGTTGAGCGTGTCCAAAGGTATTTTACGAGAAGAGTTCTCCACTCCTCCGAAACCAATAAAATACCTTATTCCACCAGACTTGATATCCTGGGTCTAGAAAACTTGGAACTTCGTCGCCTTCAACAGGACCTGGGTTTAGCTCATAAAATCATCCGTTGTAATGTCCTTCCTGTCAATGACGTCTTTAGTTTCAATAACAATATCACAAGAGCTACCAACAGATTTAAACTCAATGTCAACCGCTCCAGTTTAGATTGCAGAAAACACAATTTCTGTAACAGAATTGTATATGCTTGGAATGCATTACCTGACTCTGTGGTTTCTTCTCATAACCCCAAAAGCTTTACTCAAAATCTATCCATAGTTGACCTCACCACTTTCCTAAGAGGACTCTAAGGGGCGTGCATAAGAGCACAAACGTGCCTACCGTTCCTGTCCTATTGTTTCTTCCCCTATGTATATATATGTTTATAGTACCTCGTTTCTCAAAATATATATGTTTATATATTATATAATCCTTTATGCAATGCTTGTATATATTGTTACAACAAATAAAAATAAATAAATAAAATAAATAAATAAAAATAAAATAAAATATTGCGCAAATGCACTCTACTAGTGCTTTATAGGTGCTGCCTCTTTGTTAGTATAGTATCTGATTATTTCTATAAACAGATTAGATGCTCAATTACCAATCTCAGATTACAACACTTGTAACATTAAATAGATATAAATCTAGTTAATAAAACTGTCCAGTAGAAATCCTGTCATAGGAAATAGCCGAGATCCAAGGGCATCGATATTGGTGTCGATCATTTATAAAATGGAATCCACAAATTGCTAGTCTTCTAGGATTTCTTTTTAAAATTGCCCATGGAGTATTCCATGTTTATCCTCCCAAGTCACTGAAGTTATACATCAAAGAGCATGTTTGCATTTCTGTAATAGATAACAGCACAGAGTCAGGCTCCAGGGTTTGTACAAACCATAAACTGAATTAACAATCACACATTAGTATACTATAAAGATTAAGCAGAGACAAAAAAGAAAAAGAAACCCTTGTAGCAGGTGAATTAAGAGTTTTAAAAGCTTCCCAATGCCACTTTTTTTTTACCATAATAGTCTAAATCCAAATGACAACATTTTACTTTCATTCACAACAAATTCCCATCAGTTTCAAGAGATTAACCATAATCCTCATTCCGAGAGTTTTAGTGACTGAAAGTCAGGTAACCTGACCTCTTCTTTATGTCAATGGATTCCTCTGTTGCCAATTTCATTGAAATGTTTGAGGGTTTAATACATGTTATCCTCAGCTTACGACCGCAATTGAACCAAAAATTTATTTTGCTCAGTGAGACATTTGTTAACTGAGTTTTGCCCCATTTTACAACCTTTCTTGACACAGTTGTCAATTGAACCATTGCAGCTCTTAAGTTAGTAACACATTAAGTGAATCTGGCTCCCCATTAACTTGGTTTGTCAGAAGGTCACAAAAGCTGTTCACATGACTGTCATAAACATGAACCAGTTGCCAACATCCGAATTTTAGAATAGAATAGAGCTGGAAGGGACTTTGCAACTGGAAGGATCTTTGGAAGTCTTCTAATCCAGCCCCCTGCTCAAGCAGGAGAACCTATACCAGTGTGCAAGTGGCATGCACAGCCATGTCACCTGGCATGTGTAACATCACCTGTTCCTCTTCCGGGTTTCTGGAGCGCATGAGCACACAACAATCAGCTGGCCTTTTTGCAGCCAGAAACTGGAAGCTGGTCTTCCTTTTTCCTGTGTGAGCATGCATGCCAGCCATCTGATCGTCACTCGCACATTTGCACCAGAAATCCAGAAGAGTAGCTAGCTGAAACCAGAAGTTCAGTAGCTGAAACCGGAAGTTCATTTTCGGGGACGCGCATGTGCCCTGGACAGCTTCACTTCCTGGTTGCAGCCCAGACGCGCGTGCTCCCGTTTTGGTACACAATCTCAGACAAGTGACTGTCTAGTCTCTTCTTAAAAACCTCCACTGATGGAGTGCCCACGATTTCTGAAGGCAAGCTGTTCTGCTGATTAATTGTCCTCACTGTTAGGAAGTTTCTCCTTAATTCCAGGTTGCTTCTCTCTTTGATCAGTTTCAAATCATTATTTCTTTTCCTGCGCTCTGGTGCTTTGGATAATAATTTGACTCCCTCTTCTTTGTGGCAGCCCCTCAAATACTGGAATACTGCTATCATTTTACCGCTGATTCTTCTTTTCTTTAGACTAGCCAGATCCAAAATCTGCAGCCATTCTTCATATGGTTTAGTCTCCAGGCCTTTGATCAACTTACTTGCTCTTCTCTGAACTTTTTCCAAAGTCTCAACATCTTTTTTTGTAGTACGGTGACCAAAATTGATTACAGTATTCCAGGTGTGGTCTTACTAGGATTTTGTAAAGTGGCATTAATACTTCATGTGATCTTGATTCTATGCTTCTGTTTATACAACCCAGGATTGCATTAGCTTTTTGGGGTGCTGCTGCACATTGCTGGCTCATATTCAAGTGATCATCCACTAGGACTCCAAGGTCCCTCTCACAGTTACTGTGTTTGAGCCAGGTCTTACCTAATCCGTACTTATACCTTTGATTATTTTTTTTTGTCTAAATGTAAAGCTTTGCTTTTCTCCACATTAAAATTCATTTTGTTGGATAGGGCCCATTGTTCAAGTTTGTTAAGATCTTTTTGGATCCTGAGCTTGTCTTCTGGGGTGTTGGCTATTCTTGCCAGTTTAGTATCATCTGAAAATTTGACGAGTTCCCTTTCTATTCCCTCATCTAATGCTGTAACGGTCGTAAGTGGGAAAAACAGTCATAAGTCATGTGTGGACTTATGTCACTACACAATCTGTTGTAAGTCAAGGACTACCTGTATTGCATACCAGCAGCACAAACTAGCTCTCATAATAGCCAGGCTCATTTACCATGCTAAACCATGACATAGACACTTTCATGTGTACTTCTGAACCAGACTGAAAACAGATCCAGGTTTCTGTTTCAAAAACCTCAACAATGGTTTGAACAGAGGGAGAGTAGAGTTAGTTTATTCCTGGCTCAGCTCTGCAGCAGACTATAACTGTTGCCGTGCAGGTTGTTCATTTTGAGATGTTTTGCTTCATTTCCACACTAAATGAAACTTTTCTTTGATCCTGCTGAGCTTCAGGTCTTGCAAGAGGAAGGCTAGCTGGAGGGCTTTGAGGTTCCCCTCTCAAACAGCAAGTGTGAAATTGACAAGAGTTTTTGTCAGTTTCCCTCTAGACCTACAAAATGCTAGGCCACTTTTTTGTTGTTTCAGTTTCTTTCCCCCCCCACTTTTGCCTAGAGTGAAATGGGAGGATGTTTGTTGCTACAGACCTGCAGTAATGCAGAACAGAATAGTAATTTTTTTATTATTGTTCTCGGCATTTCAAGTTGGCAGAAGTGAAAACGATTTTGGATTGCCTTTAAGCTGCCTCTGAGGTTAAAGGAAGTAAAAAAAAAAACAAGTGATAGTGTAGAAATATCCTGTCATTTGTTTAGTAATGGCTTAGTAACTTTTATGAACATGGCGCTATATTTTGTAAATTATGTGTTACAACTCAACATTCTATGCAAATTCAGCTTATTGTGACATAGTTAACAAACACTCGGTTAGTGTGAAGCAGTGGTAGGATTCAGCTGCTTATGTCCGGATCGCGCAAACCGGTAGCCGGGACTGCGGGAGGCTCCACCCACCCACCTGGAGGTAATGCACGACTACTGTGCATGCGCAGAAGGTCATGCACATGTGCAGAGGTGGTGTGTGCAAGCAAAGCGACTGCGTGCACACGTTCACATTTGTGAACCGGTAGGGAATCCCACCTCAGGTGTGAAGTGAATCAATGTCAGTACAAAATGAGTAGAATGGAATAGAACTTCATCCTGACCTTTGCTTAGAGGCAAAAGAAGCAAAACATTATTCATTTGGTTGAATTTCAGCAGAAAACAGCATAAAAAATTGAATCACAATTGGTGTGAGGGACCAGTGTGAGGCTGGTCCCACAATTGACTAGATTTCTCCAAAATGTTGTGTCCCAAACACTCAAAATGCTTATGGTTTGGAGGATTTATATCTGGTAATCCTAATTCTGGAGCGTTGTGTTTTCCTGATGACTTTGTCAAACCTACTCCACACTAGGTTGTTTTGAGGAGAATTTGGGGATTGCCGTGAACAACTCACAGCATCAATTATGATTTAAACAATTTACTTCTCAGAATTACTAAGTCATTCCCAGATACATTTTACATAATATATTTTATATGTTTTTTATTATAAACCACACAGAGTCTCACATGTGGAATAATAATAATAATAATAATAATAATAATAATAATAATAATAATAATAATAATAATAATAATAATAATAATAATAATAATATTTTAATTTGTATACCGCCCTTCTCCCGAAGGACTCAGGGCGGTGCACAGCCAGAATAAAAATACAAAGAGAAACAATACATATAATATTAAGAACACCATTAAGAATAGGTGGCTATATAAATTGAATAAATAATAAACGTAAATAAGTCTAAAGGCAATAGGAACATAGGTTTCTGTTCCCAGAGCTGTTGTTCTGTCTCCACCAACCACAACCAAGCAGACACGTGAGCTGACTATATCTGCCAGCAATTTACTCTGACCACAGATATCAGTTCTGGCAATGAACCTGCCAAGTGTTTCTATCTCCTCAGACCAGCGTAATTACAGTTCAGAAATAAACAGAAGCCAAAGTCTTAATCTCAAACTATTGCAGCCAAAGTTTCCAAGAGTCAGTTTTTGTCCGTCACAAAGGCCAATGGCAGCTCCACCCACTTTTATACCCTGTGGGGTGTGGCTCCATGACTCAGCACTCCCGGGGCCGGCCCCTCCCTTTCCTTTGCTGTGCACATTTCCCTCGGCGTCGCTGCCTTGCATCTAGCCAAGATTTATCCTCCTCAGCTGGCTCTTGGGGCGTTGCCAGGGAGAAGGAGGGGTCGGGGGAAAGGGGACATGTCAGCTCCACCTCCTCCACCTGGCCTGCCTCTGGAACCTGGAGCGGAGCCAGAGAGGAAGGTCCTGCAGAGGGAAGCCCTGTCGGCTCTTCCCCCTCACTCTCTGAGTCACTCTCTGCCAGGAGGCCTGGCTCGGGGGCTGAAGACACAACAGCTATCCACTCAAAGAAACCAACCAAGATAGGAAACAGTTTCTACCTGATCTTAATTGTGATTGAATTAATCATAATTGAATGGTGAGTGTGTTATATCAAAATCTGTAGTCTACTAACCAGCATTGCTGTGTTCAACCAATACTCTAAATCAGGGGTTGGCAACTGGCGGTTCATGAGCTGCATGTGGCTCTTTAAACCCTCTGCTGCAGTTCCCTCCTTTCATCCCTCTGCTGCGGAGAGAAGTGTCCAACACCCCTGCTGCTACCGCTTCCATGGCCTGCCTCACTGCTCTAGCAGCGCCTTGCGCAGCACAGTGAAATTTAGCGTGCTCCCCAATGGGGGAGATGAGGTCCCCTCCTCCTCCTGGAGCCCATTATCATGCAGAGCCACAATGCAACCCTGCCCCATCTGCGCCTGGCAACTGCAGCAGTGTTGGCTGTGGCTCAGGCCAGTGTCTCAGAGCAGAAAGCAGGTTGCATGTCCAGCACCAACAAAGGCCAAAAGTAGCCACCCACCATTTCCTGCTGCAGTCTGTCGGGCAGCGAGAGAGAGAGAGAGAGAGAGAGAGAGAGAGGGAGGGAGAGAGAGAGACAGACAGACAGATTTGGCTCTATTCCGTCTCTCCATCTTTGCCCAGTTTTGCAAGGATTCAGTGGACGCTGCCTTGGTGATGGGGGAGGGGGTGTCATTCCACACTTTGCCTGCCAAGCATTTTCTGGGGCGCCCAGGGACTATATTTTCCAGCCACTTTTGACCGAGTTTTAGAATACGTATGTGTGCCTATGTGAGTGTGCTGCTGCTTGGGATGATGTTTCTCTGAAGTGAGTGTGGCGATCTAAGGTGGCAACCTCGTGGCGCTATGATGTAACCACCTGACAGTCACTCCTTTTGCAATGGAACATTTATTTTTGTATCTTTCCAGAGACAGAGAGAATGTGGCCGAGCTTCCTATAGGCTTATTTCCTGGGTGTGTGGGTTGGGAAGCCGGGTTGGGGAGTGGGGGAGAGGGAGGAAGGGACAGAGAAAGAGAGAAACAGAGGGGGGGAAGAAGAGAGAGAGAGAGTGGGTGCTCTGACCTAGGCTTCCTGATATAGCAGAAAGCACACAATTAGTCCCAAAACCCCCTTTTTTAATTTTAATGGCTGTGAATTCCTTTCGTTCACAGCACGTGCTGAATCACCAAGAGTTTATAAATAGTCCAACAGAAGTCTGCCACAGTCCTTCAGATAAGGCTGGTAAACACCCACCTTTATCTTCTTTGACATGCTGCCAAAGACCTAATTGGCAGTTATCTTGGGAAGGCCGCACGGAGACACAGAGTCAAAGATAGAGCTTCAAAGTACAAACCAACACCATCCACAACGTTGCTTCCTGCAAAGGCCCACGTGCCTTTGCTCTTCCTTTATGTCTTATGGGAGGGGCCAATCATCTCCAAGCCTTACTCTCTTTTGTTTTAACTGTTCTTGCCTTCTGGCAACTCTGCACATGCATGCAATAGGAAGAGGCTCCCCCTGTTCCTCTGCCTCTCTGATGCCTGACTCTGGAGGCTCCGGAGTCTGCACATAACTCCCAGATGTCCCTGGCTCCATTTCTGCCTCTGATGCAAAGCCGTTGTCCGAGCCTTCCCCGGACTCCAGGACTGGCCCATGTTCCTCCCCAGCCTCCACACTGTCCAATTCTGCTGCCAGGTCCGCAGGCTGCTGATGGACCACAACAGTGGGAGGAGGGAGAGGTGAACAGCACATCCGAGGCCGGGTGATACACCCAAACAACACACCTGAGGTAAGAGATGGCTGGAAGATAGGGTGAGGTGGGACCAGGTGGGGCAAATAATTTAACAATCAGTTCTCTGCCCTAATGACAGGCTTGAAAGGCATGGCTGGGGTGGGGGGCGTCATGTGACTGGGTGGAGTGAGTGACGTAGAGTTGGCCATGCCTACTCAGTCATACTGATTAAATTATTGGCTCCCGTTGTTTTCTTTTCTGTGGGAAACAGGTCCAAATGGCTTTTTGAGTGTTTAAAGTTGCAGACCCCTGCTCTAAACCAAGCCAAAACAGATGTATGAAGGGAGTCTGTCTCTTTTCCTTCTCCTAAATATTATTATAGAACAGCTGAACAGTAGAGAAATGTTACAATGTCTTAGTATTTGTATTGTGAAAACAATGCAATCCATATTATTGTGTTTTCTTTGGCGGTTACCATTTGCTCTCTTAGATATTGGGTGCAATCTAATCAATATAGCCTCACCTTTAAATAGGCCCAACTGATTCCAATAGAACAGATTATTATTATACAAAATGACATTATACACAGCAAACGAGATAATTATGCTGGATTTCGTATCACAGATCACTAGTCGAACACTTCCCAAGCGTTTAGGACTGGGTGATGAATCGGCAAATTATTATTATTATTATTATTATTATTGTTGTTGTTGTTGTTGTTGTTGTTGTTGTTATTTTATTATTATTAACAGGTTACTCTAAATATAATGTAAAATTAGTATAAATGTATAGAACATAGGTGAATATTAATATGAGGAAGTGGTGAAAAAGATTTATTTAACTGTAAAAACTTAATAAAAAATAAAATAAAAAAACTAATGATTCAATGTTGAACAGGAAGAAAATAATAATAAAAAAAGAACACATTATTTGTAGCTCAGGGTGGAACTGGAGTCCTTGGTGGTTTCTGGGCTTGGTTGTTTTCATGCAGACATTTCCTACCCAACTAGAAATCATCATCTGTGCTATGTGGGGTGGGGTTGCTTGAGCAAGACAGAATCAATTCTGAGGAAACTGTCCCAAGGATACCCAAGGCAAACTTTTGCATCTTTATCATGTATTCCCAGCACCGGGAGTTTTCTCAGAAACCTGCTTGAAGTCAATTATGCATTGGATTGGTACTATATTTTCAATGACAACCTGTCCTCTTCCTAGACCTGTTGAAGGTAGATATGTGGATTGAAAGCCAAACTCATCTAGTAGACCATACTAATTTTATAATCTGGGCCCTGCTCTAAGGGACAACATGGAAACAAAGACAGTTTGGTCTAGTGGTTGAGTGGTTACCAGGCTAGAAAGTGGGAGACTGTGAGTTCAGGTCCTGCCTTAGCCATAAAAGCCAACTTTGGACCAGTCAATTTCTCTCTCTCTCTCTCTCTGTCAGTCCAACCCACCTCACAGGGTTGTTGTTGTGGGAAAAATAGGAGGAGGAAGGTATGTTGGATATGTTTTTCACCTTGAGTTATTTGTAAAAATAATAAAGTTGGGATACTACTACTACTACTACTACTATTACTATTACTACTACTACTACTATTACTACTACTAATAATAATATAATAGGGACTCACGGTGGCTCAGTGGCTAAGATGCTGAGCTTGTCGATCGAAAGGTCAGCAGTTCAGCGGCTCGAAATCCCTAGTGCCGTGTTAACTGGGTGCGCTCCTGTTACTTGTCCCAGCTTCTGCCAACCTAGCAGTTCGAAAACATGCAAAAAACGGAAGTAGAAAAATAGGGACCACCTTTGGTGGGAAGGTAACAGCGTTCCGTGCGCCTTTGGCATTTAATCATGCCGGCCACATGACCACGGAGATGTCTTCGGACAGTATTCGGCTTTGAAACGGAGATGAGCACTGCCCCCTATAGTCGGGAACGATTAGCGCATATGTGCGAGGGGAACCTTTACCTTTACCTTTTACAAATAAATAAATAAAATTAAAAATCTTTTAATTTTAAAAGATTTTAAAATTAACTAACAACAGATTCTGTAGTACAGGATTCATTTTTCCTGCTCTCCTTCTGGGAACATTACTGATGAAATTTCTTAAGACATTCTCCCCTTGAAACAAAATCCCTCCACCAAACTACAGGTATTTCCAGATTAGGAATTGTCCAATTGAAGCAGCACCTTTCTTTCAGCTATGTGACCTACTGATGATCCTATGTGTTAAACCAGCTTCTCCTTATCTCAGTTCAGACCAGTTTCTGTGAAAATCAAAGTGCTTCATGTTTGCCTGCTTCTTGTTTGAGATAGGGCCTGTCACCTCAAGGTCACAGGTTCAAATCTGGCCCACATCAGTGGTGACCGAAAGCGTTTACCATCTGCTGACAGTTCAATGGCCTGTGTGAAATGAAATGAAGGAGTTATACTTTGTTCTTGGTGTGTGTGTGTGTGTGTATGTGTGTGTTAAAGGTGTTACAATCACACCCAGAAAGACCAATTGGTAATTTTCTGATAGTAGCTTCAGTCAGAAAGGTCAATTTTAACAACTATCTTTCCTGAAGGGTATTTGAAGGGTATGTGTTTGTGTGTCTTCAAGTTACTAAGGGACTATTACTATTTTCAGTTTTTCCAGTTTTTTCCAGATCTAGGGAAGGATTACCTAGATCTACTACTATAATGTCATGAATCAGTAGTCCTTGGCTATTTGTAATAATTATACATGTTAATGTATTATTTCAGATTTTTAACCTCACAAAAGCTGGTTTTGTTGGAGGGAACAATTTGGTTATGCACCCATGTAGTCTACGATCGTATTCTAAATAATGACATATAGAAGATTTAGCAACGTTTCCAGTAACCACAGCAGCTGAAAAAAAGCATACATTCACAGACTTCTGAGTAGAGACTACAGTTGGTCCTCGACTTACAACTAACATAACATAACATAACATCAGAGTTGGAAGGGACCTTGGAGGCCTTCTAGTCCAACCCCCTGCCCAGGCAGGAAACCCTATACCATCTCAGTCAGATGGTTATCCAACATTTTCTTAAAAATTTCCAGTGTTGGAGCATTCACAACTTCTGAAGGCAAGTCGTTCCACTTATTAATTGTTCTAACTGTCAGGAAATTTCTCCTTAGTTCTAAGTTGCTTCTTTCTTTGACCAGTTTCCACCCATTGCTTCTTGTTCTACCCTCAGGTGCTTTGGAGAACAGCCGACTCCCTCTTCTTTGTGGCAGCCCCTGAGATATTGGAACACAGCTATCATGTCTCCCTTAGTCCTTCTTTTTGTTAAACTAGACATACCCAGTTCCTGCAACCGTTCTTCATATGTTTTATCCTCCAGTCCCTTAATAATCTTTGTTGCTCTTCTCTGCACTCTTTCTAGAGTCTCAACATCTTTTTTACATCGTGGCGACCAAAACTGGATGCAATATTCCAAGTGTGGCCTTACCAAGGCATTATAAAGTGGTACTAACACTTCACGTGATCTTGATTCTATCCCTCTGTTTATGCAGCCCAGAACTGTGTTGGCTTTTTTAACAGCTGCTGCACTCTGCTGGCTCATATCTAGATGGTTATCCACTAGGACTCCAAGATCCCTCTCACAGGTACTACTATTGAGCAAGGTACCACATATACGGTACTGGTGCATTTTGTTTTTTTGGCCTAAATGTAGAACCTTACTTTTTTCACTGTTGAATTTCATTTTGTTAGATAGCGCCCAATGTTCAAGTCTGTCAAGATCTTTCTGTAACTTGAGCCTATCTTCTGGAGTGTTGGCTATTCCTGCCAGCTTGGTGTCATCTGCAAATTTGATGAGTTCCCCATCTATCCCCTCGTCCAAGTCATTGATGAAGATGTTGAAGAGTACTGGGCCTAAAACAGAGCCTTGGGGTACTCCACTGCATACTTCCCTCCATGTGGATGTAGTTCCGTTGAGGACTACACGTTGAGTGCGGTTGGTCAGCCAATTACGAATCCATCTGGTGGTGGTGCTGTCTAACCCACATTTTCTACTTTATCTAGTAGTAGGTTATGGTCTACTTTATCAAATGCTTTACTGAAGTCCAAGTAAATTATATCAACAGCATTCCTCTGGTCTACTAATTTTGTCATTTTGTCAAAGAATGCGATAAGATTAGTCTGGCATGATCTGATTTTGACAAACCCATGTTGGCTTTTGGTTTTTACTATGTTTGCTTCTAGGTGTTCAGTGACTCGTAGCTTGATTATCTTTTCCAGTATCTTCCGCGGTATTGAGGGCAGACTGATAGGTCTGTAGTTTCCTGGATCTGTTTTTCCTTTTTGAAGATGGGAACTACATCAGCTCTTTTCCAGTCCTCTGGCAGCTCCCTGTGCTCCAGGATCTTTGAAAGATATAGTTCAGTGGTTCTGAGATCACGTCTGCCAGTTCCTTCAGAACCTTGGGGTGTAATCCATCCGGTCCTGGTGATTTGAACTCGTCTAGGGTAGACAGGTGTTCACTTACCATTTTCTTCCCTATTTTAACTTGTGTTTCTAATCTGTTTTTGTAGTGCTGTTTTGATAGGTTGGATTGTTTTTCCTTTTGTGTAAAGACAGATGCAAAATATGAGTTAAGTAGATCTGCTTTCTCCCTGTTGCTTGTCATCTTCTTGCCACTTTCTCCCAGCAATGGGCCAATTGTTTCCTTGACTTTTTTCTTGTTTTTAACATGTTGGAAGAAGCTTTTTTTTTATTTTTACTTTTGTCGCTAGCCTTTGTTCATTGTGAGCCTTAGCTTTCCTCACTTCATCTTTACAGGCTCGGGCTGTTGCTGATATTCTGCCTTAGTTATTTGCCCCTCTTTCCACTTTTTATATTTGTCCTTTTGTCTTTCAATTTGTCAGATAGTTCTTTATGCATCCATGCTGGTTTCTTTTGAGATCTACTATTTTCTTCTTCATTGGTATTGTGTTAGACTGTGCTTTTATAATCTCACTTTTCAAAATTTCCCAAGCTTCTTGAGTTGTTTTCCCCCTGAGGATTCTCATCCATTGAATCCTTCTCAAGCTCTCTCTAAGTTTATTGAAATTAGCTCTCTTAAAGTCCAAGACTCTAGTTTGACTTTGTTCTACTACTTGTATTTGCTTAATGTCGAATTCCAATAAAACTACATTACAATAAAACTACATTTGAGCCCAAAATTTCTGTTTCTAAGTGAGGCATTTGTTAAGTGAAATTTGCCCCATTTTACGACATTACTTGCCACAGTTGTTAAATGAATCACTGTAGTTGTTAAATCAGTGACATGGTTGTTAAGTGAATCTGGCTTTTCCATGGACTTTGCTTGTCAGAAGGTTGCAAAAGTTGATCACGTGACCCTGAGACACTACAACCGTCATAAATCTGAGTCAGTTGCAAAGTGTCTGAATTCTGATCATGTGACTATGGAGATGCTGCAACAGTCATAATGGTGAAAAACGGTCCTATGTCACTTTTTTTAGTGCCACTATCAAGGAACTGAATGATTACAGACCAATTGCTTTAATATCTGTAGTCATGAAAGCCTTTGAAAGGCTAGTGTTTTCCTACTTGAAAACCATCACGGATCCACTGTTAGACCCCTTGCAATTTGCATACCGAGCAAATAGATCAACAGATGATGCTGTTGAAGAGTACTGGGCCTAAAACAGAGCCTTGGGGTAGTCCACTGCATACTTCCCTCCATGTGGATGTAGTTCCGTTGAGGACTACACGTTGAGTGCGGTTGGTCAGCCAATTACGAATCCATCTGGTGGTGGTGCTGTCTAACCCACATTTTCTACTTTATCTAGTAGTAGGTTATGGTCTACTTTATCAAATGCTTTACTGAAGTCCAAGTAAATTATATCAACAGCATTCCTCTGGTCTACTAATTTTGTCATTTTGTCAAAGAATGCGATAAGATTAGTCTGGCATGATCTGTTTTGACAAACCCATGTTGGCTTTTGGTTATTACTTTGTTTTGCTTCTAGGTGTTCGGTGATTCGTTGCTTGATTATCTTTTCCAGAATCTTCCCGGTATTGAGGTCAGACTGATAGGTCTGTAGTTTCCTGGATCTGTTTTTCCTTTTTGAAGATGGGAACTACATCAGCTCTTTTCCAGTCCTCTGGCAGCTCCCTGTGCTCCAGGATCTTTGAAAGATATAGTTCAGTGGTTCTGAGATCCGTCTGCCAGTTCCTTCAGAACCTTGGGGTGTAATCCATCCGGTCCTGGTGATTTGAACTCGTCTAGGGTAGACAGGTGTTCACTTACCATTTTCTTCCCTATTTTAACTTGTGTTTCTAATCTGTTTTTGTAGTGCTGTTTTGATAGGTTGGATTGTTTTTCCTTTTGTGTAAAGACAGATGCAAAATATGAGTTAAGTAGATCTGCTTTCTCCCTGTTGCTTGACATCTTCTTGCCACTTTCTCCCAGCAATGGGCCAATTGTTTCCTTGACTTTTTCTTGTTTTTAACATGTTGGAAGAAGCTTTTTTGTTATTTTTACTTTTGTCGCTAGCCTTTGTTCATTGTGAGCCTTAGCTTTCCTCACTTCATCTTTACAGGCTCGGGCTATTTGCTGATATTCTGCCTTAGTTATTTGCCCCTCTTTCCACTTTTTATATTTGTCCTTTTTGTCTTTCAATTTGTCAGATAGTTCTTTATGCATCCATGCTGGTTTCTTTTGAGATCTACTATTTTTCTTCTTCATTGGTATTGTGTTAGACTGTGCTTTTATAATCTCACTTTTCAAAATTTCCCAAGCTTCTTGAGTTGTTTTCCCCCTGAGGATTCTCATCCATTGAATCCTTCTCAAGCTCTCTCTAAGTTTATTGAAATTAGCTCTCTTAAAGTCCAAGACTCTAGTTTGACTTTGTTCTACTACTTGTATTTGCTTAATGTCGAATTCCAATAAAACTACATTACAATAAACTACATTTGAGCCCCAAATTTCTGTTTCTAAGTGAGGCATTTGTTAAGTGAAATTTGCCCCATTTTACGACATTACTTGCCACAGTTGTTAAATGAATCACTGTAGTTGTTAAATCAGTGACATGGTTGTTAAGTGAATCTGGCTTTTCCATGGACTTTGCTTGTCAGAAGGTTGCAAAAGTTGATCACATGACCCTGAGACACTACAACCGTCATAAATCTGAGTCAGTTGCAAAGTGTCTGAATTCTGATCATGTGACTATGGAGATGCTGCAACAGTCATAATGGTGAAAAACGGTCCTATGTCACTTTTTTTAGTGCCACTATCAAGGAACTGAATGATTACAGACCAATTGCTTTAATATCTGTAGTCACGAAAGCCTTTGAAAGGCTAGTGTTTTCCTACTTGAAAACCATCACGGATCCACTGTTAGACCCCTTGCAATTTGCATACCGAGCAAATAGATCAACAGATGATGCTGTTAATATGGCTCTGCACTACATCTTACAACATCTTGAATCCCCAAAGACCTATGTAAGGGTCCTCTTTGTAGACTTTAGTTCAGCATTCAATACAATCCTTCCAGACACTCTTCTAACTAAGCTAAACCAGCTACAAGTACCTGAACGGACCTGTAAGTGGATCACAAGCTTCCTAACAAACAGGAAGCAACAGGTAAAGCTAAGCGGAATCACTTCAGATACCTGTACAATTAGCACAGGGCCCCCCCAAGGCTGTGTGCTCTCCCCACTTCTCTTCTCTCTGTATACCAATGACTGCATCTCCAACGATCCATCTGTTAAACTACTGAAGTTTGCAGATGACACAACAGTGATCGGTCTCATTCGAGACAATGACGAATCTGCATATAGACATGAGGTCGAATGACTAGCCTTTTGGTGCGACCGTAACAATCTGGAACTGGACACACTCAAAACTGTAGAAATGGTGGTAGACTTTAGGAGAAACCCTTCCATACTTCCACCTCTCACAATACTTAACAACACAGTATCAACAGTAGAAACTTTCAAATTTCTACGTTCTATCATATCACAAGATCTAAAATGGACAGTTAACATCAAAAACATCATCAAAAAAGGACAACAAAGACTGTTCTTTCTGCGCCAACTCAGAAAGCTCAAACTGCTCAAGGAGCTACTGATCCAGTTCTACAGAGGAATTATTGAATCTGTCATTTGCACCTCTATAAGTGTCTGGTTTGGTTCTGCAAAGAAACAAAGAAAAAAGAAAGAAAGAAAGAAAAAAACAAGAAAGACACAGATTTCAGAGGATAATTAGAACTGCAGAAAAAACAATTGCTACCAACCTGCCTTCCATTGAGGACCTGTATACTGCACGAATCACGAAGAGGGCTGTGAAAATATTTACAGATCCCTCACATCCTGGACATAAACTGTTTCAACTCCTACCATCAAAACGATGCTGTAGAGCATTGCACATCAGAACAACTAGACACAAGAACAGTTTTTCCCCGAAGGCCATCACTCTGCTAAACAAATAATTCCCTTAACACTGTCAAACTATTTACTAAATCTATACTGCTATTAATCTTCTCATCGTTTTCATCACCAATCTCTTTTCACTTACGACGGTATGACTGTAACTTTTTGTTGCTATCATTAAGGGTTAAACTGCAACCTATGACCATCATTTGTGTTGTAAATGTTGTACCTTTGATGAAGGTTTTTTTTTCTTTTTCTTTTATGTACACTGAGAGCATATGCACGAAAACAAATTCTTTGTGTGTCCAATCATACTTGGCCAATAAATTCTATTCTATTCTATTCTATTCTATTCTAACTTTGAATGGTCACTAAATGAACTGTTGTAAGTCAAGGACTATCTGTACTAAACGATCTACTATCACCATACTATCATGGTCTTCTGAAATAATTGAGACACCTCTATCTATTTTGCTGTATCGATGTTCATTCTGTTTGAATTGAACACTCCATATCTATTTACATGTTGAGCTATCTCTCTAGAACAGGGGTGTCAAACTCGATTTCATTGAGGGCCGCATCAGGGTTGTGTTCGACCTCGTGGGAGCAGAGTGGCATGGCCAGGGGGCGTGGCCAGCTCAACGTCACTCGTGTCGGGGGCACCTGCAAAAGGGAAAATATTTCTCCTTTTGTTTTGCTTCTAAACTAAAAGCAAAACAAAACTGCTAATCTAATAGCAAATCCTTCATAAAAGTTATTGCTTAAATTATCTTTTCATTGATACATTATTTTATGGTATTACTACAAAAAAAAGTGGTGTTGTTAGCCATCGAACCTCAAAAATAATGTATACTTTTCCCAAAAGGTCTCATACTTCTTCAGGGTAACTGAAGAGATTGCCTTCTGCTGTTTACAAAGAGAGAACACTCAAAGAGAGAACAAAGGCAGACCTGAACCCATAAGCCATGGGTGTCAAACTCAATCGCATCACATGATGTATCACATTTTTTGCCTTTGCGGAGCCGGGTGGGTGTGGCCTGCATCATCTGGGCCACTGACTGCTAGTTTGATACCCCTGCCATAAGCCAATAAAAGGAAGTCCTCAACTTAAAACCATTTCTTTAGCGACAGTTCAAAGTGACAATAGCAGTGAAAAAAATGATTTAGGACCATTTCCCACACAGCGGTTGCAACACCTCCATGAGCACGTAATCAAAATTCAGGTGCTTGGAACTGGCATGCATTTATGAATGGTTGCAGTGTCCCGGGGTCATGTGATTCTCTTTTGCGACCTTCTGACAAGCAAATCTGGAGAAGCCAGATTCACTTCACAGCCATGTTATTAACTTAACAACTGCAGTGTTTCACTTAACAATTGTGTCAAGAAAGGTCATAAAATGGGACAAAACTCATTTAACTGTCTTGTTTAGACAGAAATAGAAATTTTGGGCTCAATTGTGGTCATAAGTCAAGGACTACTACCTACATGTGCCCCTTCACCAAATCTGTATTTGCAGTGGTGGGATTCAAGTAATTTAACAACTGGTTCTCTGCCCTAATGATTTCTTCCAACAATCAGTTTGCCAAAGTGGTCACAAAGTTAACAACCGGTTTTCCCAAAGTGATGCGAACTGGCTGAATCCCACCACTGTGTATTTGGCCCTCATCCATATTTATTCTAAAATGCAATTTTTCACATGGTAGAGAGGGGAAACTACTAAATACTTGACAGGAAAGTGGTTGGTTTCTTAAACAAAAATTCATTAAATACCAAAGAAATGGTAATTGCAATAGCAATAGCTATTTATATAGTGGATTTACAGACGGCTGTTACGTAT
This sequence comes from Ahaetulla prasina, assembly GCF_028640845.1. Taxonomy (NCBI): domain Eukaryota; kingdom Metazoa; phylum Chordata; class Lepidosauria; order Squamata; family Colubridae; genus Ahaetulla; species Ahaetulla prasina. The sequence continues at coordinate 28,436,610 of NC_080546.1, read as the reverse complement.
AAGCTGGGTTGACAAAATCAGAAATGGGGAGGTGATAAGCCACCTGGGAAAGCAAAGGGACATCATCAAAACCATTAAAAAGCGAAAGTTAGAATATTTCAGACATTGTTGTGTCTTGCCCACTCTCACAGCAGCCGGGGCCTTCTTATCTGCTCCCAAACACGGAGGAATGTATGCCTCCCATTCCCAGTCCTGGCTCCATGCCCAGACAAGCTGAAGAGGAGGGGGCACCTCCTGGTCCCAGCCCTGGCTCCATGCCCAAGCAGGCTGCAGAGGAGGGAGCACCCCCCGGCCCCAGCCCTGGCTCCATTCCCAGGCAAACGGAGCAGCTAGACCCCTCCCCCTCCTCCACAGCATGTGAGCCTGAGGAAGGTTTATTTCCAACAGCTGCTGATTGGAGTGACCCTCGCATCAGAAGACTGGATAGGCGGAGGCAACAGAAGGAAGGGAGGGGCAGGCCTTAATGAGTGCTGAGTCATGGAGCCACACCCCATGGCCTATATAAAGGATCTGCTTTCTGGCAGTCTCTGAGTCAGGCAAAGTCGAACTTATCTTGCTGAAGTCACTTTCTGGTCTCCTGCCTGCTCTGAGGACTTTGCTAGGACTTTGGGCAGAGCTGCAGAGGCAAGCCTGATTCGGATTTCCCTGACCCGGCCATCAGCGGAGCAATGGGACATGACAGACATGTGATGCAGTACCTGGAACAATACGCCAATCCTCCAGGGAAAGATTGAAGGCAAACGAGATCCAGGCAGAAGAAGAACATCATGGCTTCAAAATCTAAGAGACTGATTTGGACAAAACTCAGCAGCACTTTTTTGCACAGCTGTTGATAAAAAATAGGTTCTCCACCATGATCGCCAATGTCCTATGACAGATATGGCACAAGAAGAATAACAATAGCACTTAGACTTACTGTACATACTGCTTCGTAGTCCTTTACAGCTGTCTCTAAGCAGTTTACAGAGTCATCATATTGCCCCCAACAATCTGGGTCCTCATTTTGCTGACCTCGGAAGGATGGAAGGCTGAGTCAACCTTGAGCTATTAAGGATCGAACTCCTGGGGCAAGCAGCGAGTTAGCCTGCAGTACCGCACTCTCACCACTGCACCACCATGGCTCCTAAGAAAGTAACATTTGTTCTTTTCACACCATCCATTACCTTTAGGAGAGTCACCCATCAACACATCACCCAAATCTCTCAGGTAGAAAAATTGTACTCCTTTGTACAGTTGAAACAATGATCAAGAATTGAATTTTTCCTATGTGAAGCCTCAACACTGATATCATCCAGTTTCTTAAACCCCGCCCATATTGGGGTTAAGAAAAGTATCCAGTCCATACATTGGATTCAGTGTGTGATCCTCCAATAATAGAATTGCACCATACATACAGTACATATTGCAGAAAATTCTGGGATTTTGCAAATAAGCTTCTTCTGGAGAAAATAATTAGGTGTTTAGCCCTGTCACACTCTAATGAGCTTTCTCTAAGAGTCATTGCTGGTAGTCAAGCTCTCAGAACCAACAAATGTGATCGATTGAGATGCTTTACTTCATGATCCTAAAATGACATAATTTGTTCCTAACTAGAACAGTTGTATATCTCATGGTCAAATGTTGCTGGCCAATGTTTCCGGGCTGGGCATTCTCTACGTGCAGCATCTAGCTGGAAGCTGTACAGACACTTTGTCTGGCTGCAACATCATCAACAGAATAAGCACAGCTGTTTGAGCCATGGGGTAAATTGCGCATTCATTTCATCTTGCTATTTTTTTGAATGATTTCAACACTCGCCATGACATTACCATAAGTCTCATCCTTTTTAAGATGTTGATTTGTCGGAAAAATGCATATGGAGAATAGACAGTGTACTGTTTTTCCACCTATTTTCTGTCGAAATGAATTGTTAGAGTCAAACCTCTCACTGATTTTTTTTTCAACTAAGTTCCTATTCAAAATTGCAGAAATTTGGGAAGATTGCTCCTTGTTTCCAAATGACAAAATAATAGGATGAGTCAGATAATGTTACTGGATTTATGCTGGTCAATGACTAAAAAACCATTCATTCTTACTGGGGGATATGTTCTAGAACAGGGTGCCAAACTCCCGACTCGCAGGCCAGATGCATTACGCGCTGGCCATGCCCACACCTGGTTTAGCGATGGGGAAAAAAGTCCCGATACGTCACATGATGCTGCCATGACAAAGTGAGTTTGGACACCTGTGCTCTAGAACATGACTAGATGTTTTCAAGAGACACATTTCTGAGGTAAATAAAATTATGGAAATGATGTTCTACTGTCATAATATTTGCTGATACTCCAGGTTCAGCTATATATAATGTCATTTTGAATATAATAGCAATTACGTTCAAATCAAAAAAAAATGTCAATTTAGAAAAATCTCAACTGATTTTTCATGATGGTTTGTGGTTTCTAAAATTAAAACAAGCATCCTAGGATATCAATCATGCATAAAAATATATAAAAGCTGAGACTTAATAGTATAAACTATTTTTATTCCTGTTAATTAACCCATTAGGCCTGGGTTAATTCGCATTGTCACTGTGGCATCATGTGACATATCATGACTTTTTTCTCCTTCACTAAACCAGGCATGGGTGTGGCTAGTGCGTGACGCATCCGGCCTGCATTAGGCATATTTGTTGGAAACAACCACAACTGGGAAGTGCTAAGGCATTATAGTTTACAAGCCACTTTAATATAACACATTAAGCTATGGTTGAACAAACCACATTTACGCTAGATTGTATAATATATTGCAAAACAATTTTGGAAAATTATTCATACAGGTATATGTTTTCTTTACTTACAAATCTTGTAAGCAGTTCTACAAGTTGTGGAGTTCTGGGATAGTACTAACTTGGCATTGTAGGCTTAATAACCATAGAGAAATTAACAGCTATGATTAAGGAGCCTATGTTTATATTCACATTAGTCAAATTGCCACTCATTTAATATGTTATATAAACACACTCAGTAATTAGGCTATAAAAATTCCCTTTGCAGCAATGGAAAGCTTTTTAAAAATCTACTTACTGGAGAATTCTTGGAATAATGCCCAGTTGAACTCAATGGGACACATTTATTAGCATGTGTGCCTCTGATTAAGTTGTCTGTCAGCAGATACGTTGTTCTACTCAGGCTGCATTTCTTCATTTAACTGGTTTTCCATTTTAATTTTTAATGAAAAGAAATTCTGTTTCCCTCTTTCAAACAAATTCTAGTATTCATTGCAACAAAATACACCTGTAGATATTTGTACAAATATAGTGTTTTAATTATGTATCTCTATATGTATGTTTAAAGGAATTTTTCTCTTAAAACACATGTCTTATTTGGACAAAAAAAAGTCAACTGATGGAACAGGGTATACTGAACGCCTTTACCACAATACATAATTTCTGCAGAATATGGGAGATGTAGCCCAATCTATTTGGGAAACCCTGAGTTATGGAAGATCAGCCTATAAATGTCCAATCTTGTCATTATCCCAGTTGCCATACAGCTGAACTGAATGGATTCTGGGGCCAAATCCTTCAAAAGAGATTGATTTATCCATTAAAACCTCTCAGTTCACTGAAAGGAAAATAGTGGGATACCAAGCTGAAATTTAAAAGTAATTTTAACAGATGTTTCGGAAACAGCACTATTCTACAAACGGTTCCCTTTCCTAATGTTTTGCCAGTATGATAACTAAAGCTAAATCCAGAGGAAACCGCTGTATTTGAAGAACCAACTGTAACTGCACACATCTGGTTCTGAGTTTATCTTGGCCTGGCAGAAGATTCTTCCAAGAGAGTTTGTTTCAATTATTGTTCTCTGTGTCCACACACATGAACTATCTGGGGAACTACCAAGTTCACTAATCAGCAAGAAACCGCTGCACAATTATTAGGGATGAATTTAAAGGCAGCTTTCCACACACCCCACTCCTTTAGTTTTGATGCAAGATCACTGAAGGGGTTTTGCAGTGTGTCACATCAAGAGGAATAAAAAGTAATAATAATAGCAGTAATCCTTCTCAACATCTTTGTTCTAATGGCTTCAACCAGCGAAAAGACAGGAGGAATAGATAGCTTTGTAAAAAAATAAAATAAAAAAAATACCACTGCCAGTGGAAGAGGATGAGTTACAAAGGGGGCAAACCGAGAGCAAGCTACTCCTTCTCTCCTAACGCAATTGCCAAAAATGCCAAACGCACTTGGAAACGTGGGAGGAAGGAAAGCTAACCCGCTTCCTCTCATTGCTTTGATTTTGATTTTTTTTTTTTAACTCAGGCTTGGTTCCTCCTGCTCCATCCACTCAGTTTGTCCGGAGGCTGAGATGCGTCAGGCTCGGTGGGTTGGGTGCCCCCCCCCTTTCTTTCCTCCTCCTCCTCTTCTTTTTAACTGTTATTTCCAAGTCGCATTTCAGATTCAACTCCCCAAACTCTTTGATCTTTCTCTCGGTCTCCTTACCCGGAAGAGAACCTTTGCCTGCTCAGCTGGGCGCTCGGCGCACACGTGGAAAAACCTGGCGCGGCTCCCCGCTCTTGCCAAATTTAGTCACACAAAGAGGCCAGCGAGGGGAAGCGAGGGAGAGGATGAAAGAGACAGCCGGCGGGACTTCAAAGGGAGCCCCTGCCCCGCCCCTGCGCGCCCTCTAACCCCGCCTCCTGCCTATATAAGGAAAGGCTGCCGCGGTGGCCTTTTTCTCACGCAACTGCTCGGCTTCTCGCTCGCCCCTCTTCCTGGCCAGTTCCCCCCAGTTTATTTGCGAGGAAGCTTTGCTTTGCCCCCCCCCCTCAAGTAAATAAATACATAATTTATGTTACCTACGAATGCGTTTAATGTATATATACACACGCAACTAGAACGTGTTTTGTTTCAGAGCTGACTCACCGAGTATGACACACACTCCTTGTCCACTGGCTTGTTTGGTTTCTCTCCTCCCCCCCCCACCTCACCTTTCGTCCCACCTCATTTGTTTTTCATTAAATTGACTACATTTCCGGATATTTTTCCGGTCCGCAGGCTTGGCTGTGTCGGCGGGCAAAGGTTATTATCCATTGTTAATCGGTCTCTGGTTTACTCCCAATAATTCAATGCGCTGAGTTCACACGACGCGCGGGACTCCAAGGCGGCTCGGTTAACTCGTGGTTCAGGAATTGGCTGTGTTAAGACAGTTAACCCCAGATTTAACAGCAGGGTGGTTTACAGAAGTTGCCCCGCTTGCTTAGTGCCGCAAGAGCAATCGGCGAACTAAAGAGAATCGCCCCAAGTGGATGGTTCCCACGACACATCGAGCCACAAAGGAGTCATCTACATCCAAGGTAGCGCGTCCTGATCCGCCAGGCATCGTGTCCCGGGATACTACAACCACCACGCCAGACTAAAATGGGCATAAAACAGACGACCAGATGGTGATTTAAGCCTTAACCGAAGCGCCCTATAGATCAGGGGTCTCCAACCTTGGCAACTTTAAGCCTGGAAGACTTCAACTCCCAGAGTTCCCCAGCCAGCTTATAGATCCCTGCTATAGACGACACGCCTCGGATTTTAAACTACAAGGGCGTTGTAGGTTGGTTTGTTGAGTTCGGTTCGCACACGAGGTCCAGCCTGATGATTATTAACCCCAATGTATTTGTAATATTTCTTGGTGCACTGGCAAGAGCGATCCTGTCCACTGGCCCGTGTTTTTCTCTTGCGCTTTTCTTTTTCTTGTGAATCCTGCACCTTATCCTTGGGCTGATATTACCGTCTTGTCACTCACGTGGGAGTTAAGACTCAGAATAGAATAGAATAGAATAGAATAGAATAGAATAGAATAGAATAGAATAGAATAGAATAGAATAGAAATTTTTATTGGCCAAGTGTGATTGGACACACAAGGAATTTGTCTTGGTGCATATGCTCTCAGTGTATATAAAAGAAAAGATACCTTCATCAAGGTACAACATTTACAACACAAATGATGGTCAATATATCAATAAAAGAGGCACCAGGATTACTTCTGAGTGTATATTGGGCTGCGTTACCGATCCTCAGTTCCCTCGATCAAAAATGAGATCGCTGCTCAAAGGGCATTTAAAATTCACAGAAGGGATTTCAATATTTCTCTAAAGGCCTTCTACAGCCCCTAAATTCTCACTCCCTGACAGAATACAGACCCTTACAAAGTTAAAGGCTTAAGTTTAGCTTTTAACCTTCTCCAACCTAGAAAATCAATAATTACTTGAGGGGGGCAGGATTATTTTTATCTACACCACCGGAAATATATGTTTCTTGGGGAGTAAAGCGAGTGGAATGACGCTTTTCTCCAACCTGGCGCCCTCTAGATGAGCACACCCTGTATTTCTAGTACTCAGCCTTGGAGCACATCCAGGGCGCCAAGTCAAGGAAGTGTACTGCTACTTGCGCACCAATGAATATTCCTGATTTGGTATCCCAGGAAACCCAGATTTACATACCAAACTTAATACGAAGCCTGTTTAATTGACGGCAGGATCTCACCAAGCCAAAACCGGACATCCACATTTATCCTCTCCGTCTCCCAGACAGTGGGATTCACTTTCATATAAATATTTTTATTGTTTTGTATCACATATTCCATTTCTATGTTGAACGGTGTGTTTTCTAGGTGTCCAAAGTGTTAACATAAACATCATAATAATGATACATATATGAGATAGTATCACTTTCATATTCACTTTCCAATAGGCAATTCATTACTGAGATCCTAAAAATAAGAAGCAGCATAGGACTGTATTATAAACCAAGTTAGTCCGAACCTATGTTTTTGTCCAGACACAGTTCAGTTCAAGGAGGGCTCCACCAAAGTAAATGCAGCCCTTTAATATTCAACTTGTTGGGGGGGGGATCCTATTGACTTCAAGAGGGTTTCCAATGAAGAAAAAGTGCTTTGGCGGATTTACTCAGAAGTAAATTCCACTGGATTAAATGGAATTTCCTCTTAGGTCAATAGACGAAGATACTTTATATGTAACATCTGTAAGGGTTTAATTGGAGTAGTGTCTATTTACAAGAGAGTTGAATGAGATTTATAATATTCCAAGGAAGAACGCCTCATCACCCTTAGTCTTTCCATTTCTAACTTGTATCTTTAGCTTGATTCACACAATGCACCAACAAACTCATAATGTGACGTAATTGCTTTTTGCGTTAGGGTCGTTTGTAAACGATGGTTTGTGACTTAACTAGGGAGTGAAACCGGAGAATTGTTACTCAGCCAGTGAGCTCCATCCAACTAAGCAAACCGTAGGTTGGTTTTGATGCGTCAACCCGATAGCTTGTTCGTGTACTGAATCCCAAACTAGCTAATCACATTTCTCTATGGTTAGTTTCGTGTTTAACGTGTCGGATGGACCCAGAACATTGCATTAGTTCTGCAACCCACGGTTAATTTAAGCATGATAACCATGGGAACCCAGCCGGTCACTATGCGGAATCGAGGCTTTGAAAAGACCTGCAAAAGCAGCCTGACTCGTGGCTCGCTTCACTCTCGTTCCCTGAATTATATCCCCAAAAAGCCGAACTGACACTCCCTCCCCTCCCCCCCCGCCTTCTGAATCACAGACAGGTCAACCACATTTCAGGCTAAACTTGTCGCCCGAACTCAGACAATCCTTTGCATGGTTTTTTGTGGGGTTTTTTGCTCTCGACTTCTCTCAGTAGCCTCGGGCTTCCTCCAGCCTGGCAGCTGAGGTTTTCCTGACTTTATCCGCTTGCCCTAAAGCCCGACTTTTCGTCTTCTCGCTCCGCCCCCGCAACTCCTCTGCTTTTTCCTTTAGAGAAAATTCCCACCCAAAAAAAAATAATAATAATGAAGCCGATGGGGGGGGGGAAACTTCCAGCCCACATGAAAGGGAAAAGGGGTCTTCTTTTTTCTTTTTTCCCCCTTTCCTCTCTCATAAAAGGAGGCTTGGCTCTCTTCAGTGGGGGGACACGGTTCTTTGGCTTGGAAGACCCTTTTGGCGGGGCCCTTGGCTTGTTAGAAGGGATTGTAGTCCCTTATGGCTAAGGGGTGCATCGAAGTGCATCTCAGCCCACCGCGGAACCGAGCACAGCTATGCCTAAGGCTCTCTTCCTCAGTCTCACGTCTTTTACTCCATCCATTCGGGATTTTTGCGAACAGTGTGATCGGGGGAAGGAAAGCGTGGTTATCAGCCGAGGAATATATAAGCTTATAGACGTGCTGGGGGTGGGGGGGAGGGAAGGTTCAGGAACTGGCATAAATCCTTCCCTAATTGTTTTATTAGAGGAATCAGATTAATACTAAACCTCTGTGCGGAAAGGGTCCTCTCCGGAAAAAGCTTCCATTTTTCCCTCCCATCCGCCTCCCTCGGGATCCAGGAAGAGTAAACACCCCCAAAATCGCCAGAAATCTCGTTGAAACTTGAAAGGATTTCGCTTCCATTCCTCGATATATATATATATATATATTAAATGGCGATTCCAATCGATTAGACACGTGCTAATTGGAGACCGGGATGCTTAATCGCTACGACAGCCAATAAGAATTCTCTTTAAAAAGAAAAAAAAAACCAAAAAGCGCCAGGCTGTTGCATTCGCTGCTAGTTCATAGAAAATTACCCAAGGTACCCTTAAAACGCGTTATAGGGAAGGTGTTTTCCCAATACACCTTTTTTTCCCATCAAACACAAATCGCGCTCCCTGTCTTTCTGAGGCCAAGGCGAGCGTTTAGTGACAAGATTTAAGCAGCAAAACTCTCAGGTCGCAGACGACCGTCAAAGGGAAATCGTGGCTTTGGCTTCTCCAAAGAAGGGTAGGTGGGTGGGTTTTTTCCAAAGAGGAAGATCTCTTTGCGGCAGCAACATCAAATGCTGCTCTTCTCCCTTTACGCGCTAATTTTCTCCCTTTTCCCTCCTCCCGCCTCTTAAGCGGTTCCCATTATGTAGTTTAAAGTACAATAATCTCGAGGGCAAAGGGAGGGATTCTGCAAATGAGAGCGGCAGCTCCAACAATTAACATGAAGGGGAAAATAGGATTCGAATTAGGTGGAACAAGATCAACATTTAGCAAAAGCGCCCCTGAAAACTTCTTCGGCTTCTAAGCAGCCGCCTAAAGCTAGAGAAGGGGACCTAGAGGCATCTTCGCCAGCTGAGATCTGCTCAAATCAAACGCCAGTTTATGGGGGGGACCAAGTTCCCGCCCCATTCATTACTGTGGAATTTGCTTCCCAAGACCTTCTCTTCTTCATTGGCGTAAAGAGGATATATATCCCGCGGGGATATACCGCCAAGGGCCATGTGGACAGCCGCTTGGACCTTTAGTCAAAAACCCACTCGTGTTTTTCTGACCACAAACTCGTATCAGGGTAATGCCTTGGCTTCTATGGAGCATCGTGGGGTTTCGTGTTCCTCCACCCTCCAGAGCCCTTTGTCTTTCTCCTTATGAGGCTTAGATAACTGGATTTCTATTATAATCCCCAGATGGAAGCAGCTTTCTTGCAACTATTTCGTATTTGCTTTTATTCATCTCAACATTTTTTTCTTCTAAAAAAAAAACCATCTCAAGAAACCCTCCGCCCCTTTTCTTTGGGTCCTATAAAATCAAATAAAAGGGCTCTGTACAGAAAACGTATTATAGGATCGACTTGAATTTTGCCAGACATGTTTCCATTCCTCCGTTTTCTGGTTATGGCATATTTTATACATTCGATTTAAATAAGAACCAAGCAACAAAATGTGCACTCGAGAAAGCTGCAGCATCCCGAACAGTATTTATTAAGAAATCCCACCCAAGCCAAGTCGTATTTATTTCCGAGTGAAACGTTTCTTAATTCGGCCGTCTTATCTTGATTTTTCCTTTCCCTCTACATGCAGGCGGTGCTTGCAGAGATGAATGCCCGAAATATAGGCAATAAAAACTCTGTGATGTTCAGTGACTAAATGTAAATATATGGAAGGAGAATATATGGGGATGTTATTTTATGATACACCCATCTTATGATAGACGTATATTCAGCACAGTCCGTTCAGTTCAATAGGACTTCCTTTTCGACCAACTGGGCATAAAATGTCAGATTTAAATGTTCTATTTCAAATGGGATTTTAATATTCGGGAATCGGAAGCCTGTGTGAGTCTCGTCACGTGTTTTGCCTCTTGTCACTGTAAACATAGCAACTGTAGGAGAACCCCATTATCAGGCTCCCCCCGGTCCCCAAAAGGGGAAAGACTTAAGCTAACAAAACACATTGTCCCAGATTTGTCTGAGGATATTCGGATCACTAGTACTTATTATTTCCGGAAACCTCGATTTGGGGGGAGGGAGGGAAGAGATGGTCTACCCCTCCCAATAGCATCGCCCAGCCCACCCTCGCCCTCGTTTGGTTTTCACCCAATCTCAGACTGTTGCAAAAACAGCATCAACCGACGCCGAAGAACGGGACGGGAAGAACCACCGTTGAGATTAAGGCAAAAAAATACAAAGGCAAACGAAGGGGTAACAAAACCCAGCCCTACGTTCCGATTCCTCCGACTACTTTCTTGGTCCACCCCTTCCCCATCCAGCATCTCCGCCGTCCACTTTCTCCCAGGTTAAACTTTCCCGCGGACTGAGAGGTTGGCGGCGGTTTTTTTTGTTTTTGTTTTTAACTTTGTCGGCCTGGCTTTCTGCGTCTTCTTTTTTTATGCTTGGGTTGGTGGGAGACGAAAGGAGCTTTTTCCAGCCCATCCTCACGCTTTCTCGGTTTAAGGTTGTTTTTCCTCGTCTTCTCTCTGCGGGGCTGCGTTTCCTTTTTCTCTCAAGAGCATCTCTCAGTGAGTTGTCAATCAAGGCGGCGGCTTCGCTTTCATCTTCTCTCTGCCCGCCCCCACCCTTTTCAACAGAGCCAGAGCAAGCGAACGAGCGGGAGGGGGGAGGGGGGGAGCGGGCGGAGGGACGGCAAAGTTACGCTACACGAGGAGAGCGCGGCGGGCGGCTGCTTTTCCACCTCGCGCGGCCCGCCTCGCAAGCCCACTAAGAGCCCGTGGACAACCAGAAGCCCTGGGCCGGAGACTTCGCGCGAGGGGGAACCCTGGTGGCAGGCCGGGAGCCAGCGAAGCGCAACTGGCCCCTTCGGCGAAAGGAGACCTTTCTATGCCCGCCCCCCTCGCGACCAAAACCGAGCGCGCGGTCGTGTGTCCGTCCCCCCACCTACCCACCCCCACCCCCAAAAAAGCGAGTGCGTGCGCGCGCCCGTGCGTGGAAGGGGGCAGCAGCACCTGGAAGAAGTTTGGGGTGGGTTGGCCTTTTTTAGTCTCAAGAGTTTTGCAACCCCGGCTCGGTTTTGGGGAGGCGGGAAGTGGGGTGTGTGCTTTTCTTATTCCTGGAGAAGCTAACTTTCTCCCCTTCTTCTTTTTAAAGGAGCGTCCCTTTTTTTTGCTGCCGCCCTCTCGAGAACTTTCGCTGCTGCTGCTTCTGTAGCTGCACCTGAGGAATTGTTCGGCTCCGTTTCCCCCTTGTAAATGCCAGCCGCCCGGTTCAGTTCGCTTTGGGAGAGCCAGGACGGCGCAGAGGATTAGGCAGCCGAGCAGGAAAAAAAAAAGTCTTTCCCTGCCAAGGAACAAAAGCGGAGTCGTGGTGTGTTTGTGTGAGATTGCTCTTCCCCTCTTCCCACCGACCTTTTTCCTCTCCTTTCTCCCGGGGACCCTCCAACTTTGCGCCCCGTACCTTCGCGGGGTGTGTGCGCGCACAGGGCAGGAAGACCCCCATCCTTCCTGGGGTCGCTTCCCAATGGGGCCACCTCTGTATCTCGGAAGGCTTCCATTTAAAGGGCCCGTTGGCTTGTCCTCTTGAAGAGCAGCATTTGTGCTTCACACACAGAGAGAGACACAAAAAATCTGGCGGTTGTGCCTTCTTTCCTAAAAAAAAAAAAAAGAAGAAGGAAGGAAGGAAGGAAGGGGAAAGGAGGACCCGAGGGAGATCCCCAGGAACTCCGCTTTAGAAAAATCAGACTTAAAAGTGTCTCTCAGACAAGCCAACTTGCCCCGACTTTCGCGCAGTCTTAACTGCAGACACAACAGAAACCGGGAGGGGAGGGGAGAGGAGGGGGGAGAGCGCGAGTCTGCCTGGCTCTTTGGCTTCCTTTCCCCTCCCCTTCTTTGAAAGCAGACAAAGTAGACAGGGCCGGCCACACTCCCAGCCTTGCTTGATCTCCCCTCCCCCAGGTGTTTGGATATGGATGGGGTGGGAAAGGGAGGAGAGCGCAGCGCTTAGGTTGAGAGAGAGAGAGAGAGAGGGGCAGGCGGAGGGGGGGGTGCAGGAGTGCAGCGCAAAGCGAGCTCGGCGTCCAAAGCCCTTTTAACTTCCCTCGCTCTCCTCCTTCCTCCCTGTTCCTTCCTCTCTCTCTCTTTCGTTCTCTCTTCCTGCCCTCCTTCCTTTTATTCTCCGGGGTGGAAAAGCCACTATGCCTCAGCTCTCGGGAGGAGGAGGAGGCGGCGATCCGGAGCTTTGCGCCACCGACGAGATGATCCCCTTCAAAGACGAAGGTGACCCCCAGAAGGAAACGATCTTCGCCGAGATCAGCCACCCGGAGGAAGAAGGCGACTTGGCCGACATCAAGTCTTCGCTGGTCAATGAGTCGGAAACCATCCCCAGCAGCAACGGGCACGAGGTAGGCAGAGAAAAAAGGGGGGCTTCTTCGCCTGAACTTCGAGGGTGTCTTGGGTGTGAAGGACGACGAGCCGGGGCTGCTCCTTGACTGATGGAGCTGCAGAAAAGTTTCTGGAAGGAGCGGTGGTCAAGGGGGTAGGACGGTAGCAAGCGTCCTACTCGCTTGGGTAGTCCTGGAGCAACCAGAGTCCTGCCCGGAGGAGACAGTCCGCTTTCGCTCTCTGGGTGGGCTTCCCTTTGGGTGGGGGTGCGGAGACCCTTTTCCCGGCTTTCTTTCATCTATTGGCCTCGGGTTTGTCCTGGGATTTGTGTAGGGAATCGGAAAAAATTATTTTCTTTTAATATTATTTTCTTTTAAAGGGGTTTTCTTGAAAGTTCAAGTCCCCTCGTTTCTCTCTCTCTCTCTCTCTCCCTCTTTCCTTCTTTCTCTTTTTCTCTCTCTCTCCCTCTTTCCTTTTCTTTCTTTCTCTCTCTTTTCTCTCTCACTCCCTCTTTCCTTCTTTCTCTTTCTTTCTCCCACCCCCCCACCTCTCTCTTTCACGGCAAGCTAAGGAAAAGGGGGTGTGTGAGTCCAGAATGGAAAACGGGAAGCTGCAGAGCCGCCAAGTGGGTTACAGTTTTCGACCACGGCGCTTTGAAAACCGATCTGCCCCTGTTCCCCATGAATGAATAGCAGCGCTTGGCGTAGTGGTGGGAGGAGAGAGCGGAGTTTGAAAGCTGTTTGCACTCCCCTCCCCAACCCTCTTTGGAAGGAGAGCCCGGGCTCGCTCAGAAGCTGAAATAGAACGATTGATTTGTTTACCCAGAGTTTAATCTTATTGCTACTTTATCCCCAAACTTAGAAGGGAGGGAGGTGGGGAGGAGAGACAAGGACACGGCTGCTAAGAATGCCACTATAGTAGCTTCCCCCCCCCCCCAACACACACACTTCGGCTCATTGGCTTTCTTTTTCCTTTCGCCAAATTGGTTCCTTTTGCTTCGTTCCTTGCATGCAGACAGCTGTTAAGGATGAATTGTTAAACCCCCTTCTGTTTTGAGATTAAAACTTTTGAGTTTGATGCTGAGTGTTCTCTGTACGATCGTGATTATATTTGGTGCTTGGCTTTATCCTGACGTAAAATAGGCTTGGGACTTAGAACATAGAGGCAATTATGTGTGACTTAAGTATTAACTATTTGACTTTAGATGGAGAAACTGGATTGTAGTACGGATTCCCCCCCCCCCCCACATTCTAGGCACTTTTCAAGAATAGATCTTGTCAGGCAAAGGGTCACAGAGTTCTCCTCCTAAAAACCATAGTTAGGGATTTCCATTTGGATTTAAGAGTTGATGATAAATTGAGATTGCAACTGTGGGAAAACTGAGGCTCGGTGCATATTTGCATATAGGAAGTATCGACTGCTTGCATGGATTCATGCATTAATAAAAACCCCAAGTTCCATCTGAATTTGTTTACATGAGAAAAAAAAAAGACGCCTGAGAGGTTTGGAGAAATGTTATTTCTGTAACCTCGGTAGCTCAGAGATAGTAATAGCTGCTCATAAGTCAGAAGAGGCTCTTTCTTCCTGTTGCTTCTGGCAGGAGTTGATGTAGAAATATTTTAGGAATGTAGCAATGGGCCCTGCCCTACTAATAATTAGGAAAAGGGTCTCAAACACATTCGTTCCAAGTAAATTCCACTTCCAATGTTATTTATGGATAGGTACATACTCTTTCTTTCTGTCTGTCTGTCTGTGTGTGTGAGAGAGAGAGGGGGGGGGACTGGTGGGATTGGTCCTACCACCCGGCAAAATGAAATGATGCTTTTGGCAGCTAACTTTGAGTTTTATCAAACAGCAGCACTAAATTGCTGGTTATTTGTTTACAAACGTTGGCTTGTTCTAGGAAAAGACACTTGTACGTCTCCAATACCAGAATAACTTTTTCTTCTTTTTGTTTTGTTGTTGTGCATAAGTTACCTGTTTTCTTTTCTCATGCAAAAAAATACCAAGGTTTTTACAATGAAAAAGAGACTTTTTGAATGTTGTTGAATGTTCCAAATTAGTGCTTCAATTTCTATGAACTTTTATTGTTTACAATGAAGCTAGGAGCCTGTTGAAATGATTGTTCTTTAACTTAGTGTTATTCAGTTAATATCTAGTGGTATTACATAGTATGCCTTTCCTTTTTTGTAAGGAATAGGCATAATGTGAGGGTCCACTTTTCCCATAAGGTTCCAATTTTTTATGTTTACATGGCAAGCTTCATTCAACACAGTATACTTCGGATTAGAGTATATTGGTTTGTTCTGTAAATTAGTTTTCATGGCATCCTGAAGGAATGTTCATATGACTCATAGGATCATACAATAGCATTAATCTAGAGCAGCCATGAATATTTTTGGATTGAAATCAGCAAGGTTACAGAATTAATCATAAACTCTTTAAAGGATTTACATAAAGTATTGGGTAACTAACTTGTCTTAAAACAAACTAGAGAGGTTTGTTTGTTTTTGTAAAAAAACCCACAGTTTTTAATAATGCCATTTTCAATAAAACAAGCATCTAATGCAAAATAAGGACTATGGAAGCCATTCTTATATAGCTGAAAAGAGAATATTCCCTTTCGCTTATTTGTCCTGGAAAATGTTTATGAAACACTTTTACTGAACTTGAACACTGACAGTTTTCTACTATGTACCACAAAATATGTTAGCTGTCATATATGATGATGATTATTTTTTTGGTTAGGTGTCTAGGCAAGGCCAGTCTCGGGAAGTTTATGAAAAAGGCAGAGAACATTCTGAAGAAGGTAAGAGATGTGTTCATAGCAGCTTTATCCAACCTGGCAGTCTCCCATTATATTGGAAATACACTTCTTGTTCCCAGTCAGTATATAGTACATATTATGGTTAGATATATATGGTATGGTCTCTGGATTTCACTGTTGAGATAGTGGATTTGTAATGCTTGGGTCTTGCAGCATCTGAGTAAAACTGTATAGGTGGGCCATCTAACCAAACCCATTCTTTTACAATGTGGGTTGTTGGTCATGAATGTGATTTTGGTGTCTGGCATTGTGTTTCTATGCCATGAGAATGTTTCCTCAATCAAGCCAGTGTCCTTTTAAATATATATATCTGCCAGGAAAGCATTTCTATGCTCTTCTTACAAGACAAGGCAACACTATTTATTTATGTTCTCAGATGTTTGCTTATTTATTTACTTAAGTACAGAAGTGGTTAACAAACCTTCCCCCCCCCACCTCAAAACTGTGATGAAGGAATCAGTTTAATTCACACAATGCACTGGAGATCTATCCTGATGTTAATTAAAGACAATTGTAGGAAGATCTGCTGGATACTGGAGCCCAGTTAGGTGAATTTTTTTTTAACCACAAAATATTTCAGCTTCTTGTCAAATCCTGAACACAGACATGCCTTCTGTTATCCAGGAACTGTGATGAAGCACTTGTCAATAAATATGGACAACCTAAACCCAACTTGCACTGCTTGCAAACTATCCATTATTATTTAAATTAGATATTAAGCAGATTAAAAATGGAGACTCCTCTGATGAACAGGCTCACTACTATCAGCAGGGTATTTTTGTATGCCAGCCTGAACTCTTTTTCTCCTTAATTGCTTCTAATTGGCCCAATCAGAATAAGCCAGATCATGCTGCATGTATAAAGACTACTAAAGTTTTAGAATTATACATTAAAAAATAGTGCATATTAATCATTAGAGAAAGCACATGTAAGTCACATATATAAGCGTCTTCTTTTCTCTGTATGTTGTAGGGGTAAACAGATTTATTTGACGTTTTAATATTGTAGAGATCTGGCAGGCTGCAATTTTGAAGGCTGGAAATATTTGCTAGAAGTCAGCCTATCCCACAGCATATGTAAACTCTTACATACCTATATTCTTTCAAGAGATTTTAAAACTTAACTGAGAAAAGACTGAAAGCAAAGATGTATCTTTTTAAAAAAGGGTAAAGCTGCTTGATGAAGATCACGTTATATAAAAGTCTCTTTCTTTAGAAATGTAAAGAACAGACTAAAATAACCCTTGCTTTTTTACAGGCAAACACACAGATGGTGTTCTGTACAATAAAGGACCTTCTTATTCTGGTTATTCTGGGTATATCATGATGCCAAATATGAATAATGATCCATATATGTCTAATGGATCTCTTTCTCCACCAATTCCTAGAACAGTAAGTGTTCTTTATATATACACGTGACTCTGTGTGTATCTGCGTCTGTTGTTTTTATGCAATGAATGAAGAAAAGCTATCTTTGGAAAGACAAGCTTTGCTTATCGAGGAGTAAACATGTAGTTTTGATAACGTTTCAGAAGACTCCTTCCTGCTATGTGGCAATTCTTCTCCTCAGAATCATTTCTAATTGTATTCAGACATTTTAATAATATTCGGAAACCTGTAATAGAGCATAAGGGGTAAATTCTACAGAATGGCTGGGTGGTATAACTTCAATAGCAGATGTAACCAATGACATATGCTTGTGATGTTCATTATAAAGTACATCTTTGTAGATGCTGGCAGTTGTCAAATCAATTGTTAAGTTTCTTTTAGAGTTTTTTTAGGATTAAGCTCCATTGGTTCAATTAAGCCGATTACTTCTGAGAAACATGTGTAGGGCTGCTCCATTAGTGGCTACCTAAGTCTAAAGAGACTGAAGTCCCCAGCATATCTTACTAGATAAAGCCAATAAATCTGAGGTTTGAGTTGGGCTAGTGGTAAAGACGATTTTATTTTTGCTGGGCAAAATTTTTCCCTTTATATTAATTTTAAAATGGGAACAAGTATCCAGTATTGACAATACTTTAAACAAAAAGCTATGGTCACTGTCAATACATTTGAAATCCACAATAACATATTTTAAAACCTAAAGTTACTTCAAGAGCTAATTTTTCAGGGTCCCAAAGTTATTTTTTTTCTTTTGTTGGGCATTTTTAATTCATGTAAATGTAATAGTTTGGGACTTGCTTAAATGATTTATTTAATTCATGGTGGAAAATCCACAGGAAGTTATGGATTTCTGAGTTTTTTGTGTTCTCTGAGATTATTATAAAGATTATTATAACCGGAATGTTATAAAGCCAGAAAGTAAAGTGAACTGTAATGTATTAAAGCTTATGTTAAAATGTGTTTGATTTAGAAGGCACACAATTCTTTTGTGATTTCAACTGTATTTGATTGGATGAGACATAGAATTTAACACACATCTATAAAATACACATATAATCCTAAAATATTATGCAGGCATATAAAAAAGGTCCTCAGTATATCTATCATATAATCAGAGTTTCAAAATTACTTGCACAATGTGCATTTAATGGCAAACTTGTTTTAGCACTGCGCGATGTTTGAAATAATGACCTCATCTGTTTCAGTAGGAATCTTGTTTTAAGATGGTGAGACTTACTGCTTAGTAAACATGAATATATTGCATATATTGTGTATCTAGAGATGGTGGTTGCAATGTTATCTGCAGTGCTTTTGAGAAAAAGAGAGAAATCGGCACAATGATATGCATACTTCCAAATATGCAGTTTATTGTTATATATTAACATGCTATGATTTGTCTGGAAACAAGTCAAATGCCCAAAAATTCAATCAGCTAAAATTTTATAGTTAAATGTTACCTTCTATAAAATGTTTGTATTGGCTTCCTCGAGAGACTAATAATTGGTTTGGCTTGATGAATAGATTGAATCTGTTTTGGAGAGTGCTAGTAACTTATAATGATTTTGTATTTCTGCATCAACTGAGAATGTGATGGTTGAAGAGAAAAGAATTATTTTTAATGTGAAATATCATATCGGTATTGGACATATCAGTATTCATGACTATTTTATGCACTTAGTGATTTGCCTTATAATTAAGAAAATAATTAAGAAAATAGAAAAAAGAAAATCGAAAGTACGATACAAGAGACTTCTAGAACTTATATCAAACATATTTGTAGTAAAGGGACTTTAATGATGAGGTAATAATATTGTTCATTGTTCATTTTGTGAACAATATTCATATTTTCTCCTATATTGATGTAATTACCTTGATCAGCTACTTGTTGTGCCTCTTTGAACAGAAAGACATGCTCTTAATGCAATATATATTCAAATATTTGGAGACTTCGCACTAGTGATAGTTGAAAACTAGTCATTTTGTATGTTCCTGTTGTTTGTTTTACTGTAGTTTGTGTCATTCAGTTATAGGATGAACAATTATTTCTGGTTTCGTTCAACTTGTGTGTTTGGGGGGGAAAAACCCTATAGAATTACACAGAATCCCATAATATTGGAAGTGATTTGAATTGACAGTTAGGTTTAGAGCTGGAAGTAATTTGAATTGGGGAGGGAATGGAAAGGGGAACAACTGGGGTCATTTGCAGTAGTCTTTAGGAGCATTCTCCCCTAAACTCACTAGACTTTTCAAGATTTGTATTTTCCTGTCATACATACAAGTGTGGGGAACCCAACTTTTCTGCCACAGCTTTTTCATCTTCCCAAAAATTATCACTGACTGCCTTTAAACTCTTTCTCTTTTTAGACAGATTCAAACCTGGAGTTACTGTGTCTGAATTGGGTGGCTATCTGTTTAATAAATAAATAAAGACTGCTCTGATAGATTACATGGAAATGGTTCCTGGCTGAATTGAAATAGCCATATGTGTGGGTTTGTTTTATGTTACACATGTGGAATTCCTCATTAGCATAATGAAAGGTCCACATATTGACTTTATACGTTGCCCAAGGTGTCAGTTCAAATAGTGATGGTTCAAATTCTGAACCATCAAGGGCAATGGCTTTTTTTTCTCAGCTTACACTCATTAGACTGATTTATTCATGTTCAGGGAATGTAATAAATTCCATTACAAGCTTCATATACTTTCCCCATATCTTATAAAAGTTCTGTTACCATTTTTTCAACATGTTTATTATGAAACCCTTGGTGATTATTTATCTTCTTGGGATTTCTAATTTTACAACCGTGAATATTTTGAGTATATCATCTGAAAATACTCTTGAACAGAAATGTACCTACAAAAATTCTCTAAAATATCTTTTAATGTAGTTTATATAAACACTTGAATGCATATTGCATAACTTGCCCAGCCGAAAGATATTGCTAATAGGGCGTTTATATTTGGATATGGTATAGAAGTGTAGTAGCACAGTAATATGTATGTCTTTTGGTACAGTTTTCAGTGTATATGCTGATACTAAGATGATTTCAAAATTGCACTTTGTGTTAGATAAATTGTGTATAGTATCTGTAAGTATGGTACTCTACATTATTTTGAGAAAAGTTATAGCTTTATGTAGGGATAAATAAAGCTGTTCATCTGTTAGGAGTTTGCTTTCTACATCTTGATTTCTCTGATTTTACTCATATTGTTAAACTACACAGCATAGTTCCTTCCTTAAACAAACTGTATTATGTGATAACCTCTCTTCATATCTTGTTTACAAAATTTCTTCTTGGCAATATATAACAACTAAACATGTAGAAATTTGAGCAGGTTGAATTATGTAACATATTTAAAATTCTGTGATTTTCTATACAACACTAATATAGTGAATTTTCTAAAATAATAAAATAAATTGTGCTATGAACAATGAAAACGCTTTCTATTTTTGATGGGAAAACCTTACTTATTTTTTAAAAAAGCTCTCCTGTTACATTTTGCATAGCTTACTTTCTTTCTGAAATTCATCATATTATCATGGAATGTCTGAAGTTACACTCTTTAGAGTTACCAAGAAGCTGCTATAAACTATGGAAGGAAGCAGGAAAAGCAGGTGGAGCCCCCAAAGGCAGAAGAAGCTTCCCCTTTTCAAAGCAAGCCATCATGTAGCACAAATGTTAAGAGTGAGATGTTTAATTCTTGTGAATATTGCTTTGGGTGCCCTTTTGGCAGTTCCTGACATAGCAGAGTAGGAACTAATGGAAAGGGGGAGAGAAGGAAGTGAGCTTATGTATATGTGCACATATTTATGGGGTTTTATTCCTGTAAATAACTGCACATTATTCACCAATCTGTATACATCTCTTTCCCAAGCAATTAAAATTAGAGATTGAGTTAAAATTTTGAGTGGCAACATTTAAGTAATTCTGTGCTGTGTAGTCTTAGATTCTCAGTAAGATGTTTTCAGTCACAGTTATTAGATCACTATTTTAAAAACATCTTTTGCTCAGTGGAAGAGCCATATGCTTTCTAGAATAGTAAATGAACGAAGCACCAAGTTTTTAAAACTGCTATAAATCTAATTTGCAGCATCGAAGTTAAATGTTACCTTTGTTTTAAGAAGCATCCCAATCTTAGTGATATCCTAAATGTATGTGAATAGAAACTACCCAAATGAAAAACATAAATGTTACAAAAAGCCTGATTATATGGTGAAAGGAATTTAATTTTAATTTCAAACCACAATGCTTTTATTTTATTTTGAAAGTCTTTTATATAATTCTTAAAAGAGTTGCAAGGAAGGAAGGCATATTGTGGCAAATAGTGAACCACGAGCAATAATTTAAGCCAGAGTATGCACAGATAATTAAGAATATAATCTTGTATATTATATGTTACATGTCTATACTGTTCCTATGTTGCAGTTTAAAAAAAAATAAACTGTTCTTGGAGGAAAAAAATTCTTATATGTAAATTGGCAGAGTACATTTATTACATATTCCTAATTCTGTAGCATCTTCCTCTTGATCATTTTCAAAGGTTTGCAATAGTAAAAGTTGGAAATTTGCAGAACCATAGAAAATGCATTTCTTAAAGGCCAAACTCTTTCAATTTGATTATGTGGAAATGGAAAGACTTTGCATTTTTTCCTTGCAATCTTCCTAATGTTTATGTTCCATGGAAAGATTTATTGAAAGGATATGTTCCTTTTGACCTCTTGCCCAGCTGAAATTGTCCTTTACTAAAATTTTGAGCACAGGTAGATTTTTAAAATATGCCTGTAGGCACATAGACACAGCCAACCCTGCCATACACCTTAAAAGGATTAAGACGTGACAAAATTGCAATGCTAGTGATTCATTCAAATGATGTTGAATGCACACTTGTGTTTCTCTGCATAATAATGGCTTTGGCTTTGGCTATATAAACATTTTAAATAAATAAAAATTTTAAAAATAAATATCTTAATATCCTTTTTTCTCCATCTTACATAGCTAGTGATGGTGGCATTGTTGGCAAAGGCTAAATGCAATTATTTAATGGGGGAGAACAGTGCCTACAATACAGTGCATACAATAATGTTATATTAATATTTTAAAGGATATGATTGTTTATTGAGCGTAAGACTATCATTTATCCAGTGCATGCATAAATACCTAGCATTTTATTTCTTCTTTAGCATTATGTAAAGTATTTAGTATTTTAGTACAGTATTGTGCCAAATGCAAAGTAAAGACTATTAAGTTAAGATTAAAATTCAGGAAAAGGAAGCAATAAATCTATTTTATACCAATATAATTCACCATATAGTACTTGCTCTGTTTTTCAAACCCTTCTTCTCATCTCAGCCATTCATCACTTCATGTGCTATCTTCTCACTTCTTGCTTTTTAAAGATCTTATCCATCCATTATTTTCCTGGTCTTTCCATTTTTGTTGATTCAATAACTATTCTTTGATGTTTTACTGTTCTGTTTTCATAAATTCTCCATATATAACCAAATCTCTTCAAGGTACTTCTTTAACACTGACCAGTCAGTTTTCTGTTCCTTCACTTGTTTTTCATTGCACATTTCTTAAATAACCTGCTTCACTGCAGGTTGTTTCTCCTGAAATACTCAACATCTCCTTTCCATATTAGAAAGTATTCATAAATACATTTTTATACGTTACTATTTTCACTTTCTATATCCACTCATTCATCATAATAGACCATATATTACATATTATCTCACTATCAACATTTTAATTTTAAGATTTCTCCATCCATTTCCTTATCTGAAATGTGCTTTCTATCAAAGTACACATATTTATTTAGTTACTCTACCTCTTCTCACTCAAATGTTCATGTTTTTCTGTTGCACATGCCTATCTTTATCTTCAATAGATTGTCAGATCCTGACTCCTTGCTGTCTAATATATGACAACCATTCCAGTCTTCAGCCAGCTACATAACATTGCCTTCACAAAAAAGTAGATTAACATTCATGTCCATTGACCATCTCTAATGTCATAACAAACATTCCTTATACATTTATGCAAACACTCATCAAATGTCTTTGTTTAAGCAAGAGGACATTGCATGTTTTTGTTGTTCCTTATTCTATGCATGAGCTTGCATGTATAACATTTAGCAACCAATCTTCACCTCCATATAGATTTGAATTTGAATTTGAATTTTTTATTATTGGCCAAGTGTGATTGGACAGACAAGGAATTTGTCTTGGTGCATATGCTCTCAGTGCACATAAAAGAAAAGATACATTCATCAAGAATCATAAGGTACAACACTTAATGATAGTCGTAGGGTACAAATAAGCAATCAGGAAACAATATCAATATAAATCACAAGGATACAAGCAACAAAGTTATAGTCATAAGTGGAAGGAGATGGGTGGTGGGAACGATGAGAAGATTAATAGTAGTGCAGACTTAGTAACTAGTTTGACAGTGTTGAGGGAATTATTTGTTTAGCAGAGTGATGGCATTCGGGAAAAAATTGTTCTTGTGTCTAGTTGTTCTGGTGTGCAGTGCGTTTTGAGGGTAGGAGTTGAAACAGTTTATGTCCAGGATGTGAGGGGCCTTTAAATATTTTCACAGCCCTCTTTTTGACTCATGCAGTATACAGGTCCTCAATGGAAGGCAGGTTGGTAGCAATTGTTTTTTCTGCAGTTGTAATTATCCTCTGAAGTCTGTGTCTGTCTTGTTGGTTGCAGAACCAAACTGGACAGTTATAGAGGTGCATTGATGTAAAACAGTCCAGGATTTAAGCCGATTCATTTTTCTACAATTCCTCAATGAACCTGCTCAAAGGTGTGGCAAAAAAACTCCATAGGCAAACTTATTCCCCTTTCCTTTTTGCATTAACCCACAGCAAACATTTCCTTTGTTAAAATAAATTTAATTTATGACCACAACTGACCCCAAATTTTCTGTTGCTAAGTGAGACATTCGTTAAGTGAATGTTGTCCCATTTTAGTACCTTTCTTGCCACATTTAACTGCAGTTGTTAAGTTAGTAACATGGTTGTTAAGTAAATCTGGTTCTGACTTTGCTTGTCAGAAGGTTGCAAAATGTTATCACATGATCCCGAGACACTGTAACTGTCATAAATATGAACCAATTGCCAAGCATCTGAATTTTGCTCTTGTGACCTCTGGGATGCCACAACAGTCATATATGTGAAAAACTTTCATAGGTCACTTTTTTTCAGTGCCATTGTAACTTTGAACAGTCACTAAATGAATTGTTGTAAGTCAAGGACTACTGTACAGGTGAAATGAATTGCACAGCAAACGTAAGAGGGATTGATTGCAGTGCTGAAGTTTTACTGCCGCTTTCTCTTTGAAAAGGAGATGTTATGGCAGATGTTATTCTAAATTAAATAGTGTATTAAAAGGGTAGAGTTTATCCTCTTTATATATAGAGTTTATATCTTTTTCCTTTTATTTGTTTATTATTGTGGGAGACCATCCAGTTAGACAAATGTAATAACAGAAAGCTATTGAAATTGCTCTGTAAAAAGATATATGTATATATTGATGATAGCGACCCAGCCTTTAGTAACAGTTTCATTTGTTCCCACCTTCAATGATTGGATAAGTTTGACGAACTGGGGAAAAAGAGGGAAGGAAGGAGGCCAGGAAGAAGAAGTGGTTGGGAAGAATGATGAGAAAATGGAAGATTAAACACCAGGTTGTTTCCACTGGAAATCATCCTGACCTAAATCCTACTTTACAAAACAGTAGTGCCAGAGGGCCTTGAAGAATCAAAATAAAAGAAGAATTTATGTTAACCTTAAAAGCAACAATTGAAAGAACAGCTACAGTAACATACATTGTATTGGTGTCAGATGCAAATACCAGGTCCACACATATAGAATTAAAGCTAATTACTTTATTGTATTCTGCCTATAGTACAGGAATCTCCCTAAACTGCTTCCCTTCTCTTGGGGATAGATAGATGAGGTTCCAAGCAGTTTGGGGTGGCGAGAATCAGTTCTGGATATTTGCAGTTGCACAACAACACAAGGTTAACTCCCTGCTTGATCCCTCCTTTCTGTCTGGCTAGGTGTTTCCCAACATCTCACAAACAGGCATTGTGTTGATCTGTAGCTCTGTTTAAAAGATACTGGTCTGTTTGGATCTACATGTGGTTGGCAATAAAAAATTAATTTCTACTACATGCATTTGGTTATATATTATTCAAGTTAATAAATTTCCTTTTCAAATAATTTGGGGCCTATGACAAGTTTCCTGAATTACAGTTTATTAAATAAACCATGTTGGCTGGGTTCCCACATGTTCAGGCATAAACTATGGTTGGTGCAATACACTCAGTGGGCTAATGCCACCCGCCAATGAAAACCAGATAGTGCCTTAGCATAGGATAAAAACTCATGATGCAATTAAATTTTCATAATCTATTCTGCGGAGTCAAAATTATAAATTAACCTTCTTCGGAAACATTTATGGGTGCAAGTGTTAAGGTTGTAATCTGGCACCTTCAGAATATAAGTTTAGAGTACATTTGCAAGGAGCTCAACCTGAAAGCTAGCTAAGACCATTGCCTCATGTCTGCAGCAGCCACATAGATTAGCAACCTATCATACTCCAGGTATTGCTGACAAAGTATGGCCAATGGCAAGGGGTTGAGCAATGTAGTTCAGCATCCTGTTGCCTATGCTATTTTGTTCTGCATTATGAATATCTCACCCTAAGAACTCTGCCATTCTGGATGTGTTCATTTTCTCCATACCGTGTAATATTTTAGTGTTGGCGATATATCCATTAAAGTCTTCATATTATCTTCAAGAGAATTACAATTTAAGACTGGGAAGGCAGAACTATAAACAAAAACTGCTCTGGCATTTGGAAACTCTGGAAAAAGTGCTCAATATAGCGCAAACTGAAAAGAATAAAACACCGCACTACACAACTGGAAAGTGTCATTGTACTGCCACATTTGTTGATGTGGCAATGGGGTTGACACAAGCTGTCCCAAGGTGCATCCTCTCTATCTAAATCAGGGATGTCAAACTGGCGGCCCGTGGGCCGGATTCATCACGCACAGGACACGCCCACCCCAGCTCTGTGAAGGGAAAAATGTTTCAATACGTCAGATGACAGCAATGTGATGCTGGGAGTTTGACACCCATGGTCTAAACCAGTGGTTTACCCAAGGTGGGGCCTATGCCCTACAGGGGAGCAATTTGATTTTTAATGGGACAATTTGGAACCTTGTTTAAACCAAGTTAGTGACCTTTTAGGCTTCCTCCACATGAGTAGGAGTTCACTTTTGGAATAGTAAGAATTATATGTCACGGGGTAAGGGAGCATCAGGATTTTAGAGATGCTTAGGTGGGGCATGGCCAAAAAAAGGATGGGAACCACTGGTCTAAACTAATGTAGGCTTTGAATGCTTTGGATAGAAATAAAATTGGCAGATTTGTCTATTACAGTGGAAAGTAATATTGAAACGTTTAGCAAAATAGTGGAAATAACTTCATGAAGTACGTTTCAGAAAACATTTTTGTAAAGTACTTGCATTCATACTTCCAAATACATATTTAATTTTTAATTGATACATCTTAAATCTTTCCTATTTCTATTATTTGTTAAGATAGCATTATTAAAATGTTGCACCTGTGACAGTCAGCATAATATTTTTTCATCACTTAGTGCAGGAACAGGAGTCAAATATTTCATAAGCAGACTGAAAAGCTGCTACAAAACACTGTCCACAGTTGCTTAGAGGCATATTTCCAATTACCTCAAAATAATATGAAATGGCCTTTAAGAGATGACATTCTTTCACTGGAATAAGCTTGGGTTAATATTTTTTAGAATATGTACAGATTATTTTTTACACAAATTCCATTAGGCTCATTCAGTAACACTGTGTTCCAAAAATAAGTTGTTATAAAAAACATTGATGCAGATATTCAATTGATTTCAGCTAGCTAAAAAAAATTGACTTCCTTTGTACTTTTGGTAGTTATGAGAACAAAAAGTCATCTAATTATTTTTTCGTTGATAAATCTTTACCTTCCTCAGAGTAACCCAGTCATTGATCACTTTTAAATACAGTAGTCCAAACAGGTGTATATATGAACGATCTTGCTTCTAAATTAACTTTTGCATTCAATAAACTAGTCTACTTGAATCTATCTAATGTGTTAGTAAAGTAGTATATTTTCCTGACTAGGCTTAGACATTCTGAATATTAAGGCATATTAATGTGTACACGTGTATTAAAGATATTAATATGATGCAAGGTAAGAAAAAGAATGGGTGGAACCATCTGGCAATCTCTAAAAGATTATGCCTGAAGATCTACATCAAGATAGGCAAAAACGTTTCTCTAGTCTCCTAACATATAGTAGTTAGTTGATTGCATAATGCTATGCTATGCATAGTAAGCTTTGGTTTTGAAACTACGATGCATTGACGATTGTATTTTACCCAGACTCATCTTTGGTGATATGGGTGACTATAAATGTGATCAATAAATTATTATTATTATTATTATTATTATTTATTAAATTTTTATACCGCCCTTCTCCCAAAGGACTCAGGGCGGTGTACAGCCAAAGATAAGACACAGGATATATACAATTAAAACCAACAATTAAAACGTAACAAATTACAAAAAGGCTGATAATTTAAAATTTAAAATTTTAAAATTTTAAAATATTAATAAAACCCCAATTTAAAATCAAAACTATTATGCCAGTCCCGCTTGAATAAATAAGTGTGTTTTTAGCTCATGACGGAAGGTCCGAAGATCAGGCACTTGACGTAAGCCAGGGGGAAGTTCATTCCAAAGCGTAGATGCTCCCACAGAGAAGGCCCTACTCCTGGGGGCCACCAGCTGACACTGTTTGGCGGACGGTACCCTGAGGAGACCCTCTCTGTGAGAGCGTACAGGTCGGTGGGAGGCATAAGGTAACAGCAGGCGGTCTCGTAAGTACCCGGGTCCTAAGCCATGGAGCGCTTTAAAGGTGGTAACCAAAATCTTGAAGCGCACCCGAAAGACCACAGGAAGCCAGTGCAGACTACGGAGCAGTGATGTTACGTGGGAGCCACGAGCGGCTCCCGTTACTACTCGCGCAGCCGCATTCTGGACTAACTGCAGCCTCCGGGTGCACCTCAAGGGCAGCCCCATGTAGAGAGTATTGCAGTAATCCAACCGAGACGTAACCAGAGCGTGGGTGACTGTGCATAAGGCATCCCGGTCAAGGAAGGGATGCAACTGGCGGACCAAACGAACTTGGTAAAAAGCCCTCCTGGAGACGGTCGCCAGATGTTCATCAAAGGACAGCTGTCCATCCAGGAGGATGCCCAAGTTGCGAACCACCTCCTTTGGGGCCACTAACTCGCCCCCAACAGTCAGCTGCGGATGCATCCATAAATTAAAAATGGACAATGTAGCAAGTAGAGAGCTAGTTTGGTCTTGTGCAGGGGTGTCAAGCTCAATTTTACTGAGGGATGCATCAGGGTTGTGTTTGACCTTGGGGGGGCGGGGGTGTGGTATGGCCAGGGTGGACATGGCCAGCTCGACATCCATTTTTGGCCACAACAGCCTCCTGCAGCCCTCTGCCAGCAAGAACAGAGCTCGGTGGGGGCCCCACACACGGCCTCCCCAGATCCATTTTTGCTGGCAGAAGCACCACAGGCCAGTCCTTCGCTGTTTCCAGGGCAGCCCCACGGGCCAGATCTAAGCACCCTGTGGGCTGGATCTGGCCCGTGAGCCTTGAGTTTGACACCCCTGGTCTAGTGGTAAAGTGGGTGACTGTGAGTTTATGTCCCATGTTAGCCATAAAAGCCACCTGGGTGACTTTTGGCCAGTCACTTTCTCTCAGCCCAACTCACCCGACAGGATTGTTTTTGTTGTGATGAAAATAGGAGGAAGGTGTGTGGGATATGTTCATTACCTTGAGCTATTTGTAAAAATAATAAAGCCGGGATACAAATAAATACATTTGGCCAAGACCAAACAAAACCTATCATGTTGTTGTACAGTCTGTGAGCCCAACCAATGTACGAACAGTACATATTTGGAAGTTTAAAAGTTAGAACTTGGATTAAAAGTGCATGAAATATGCAATGGCTGTGGAGAGGGAATGTTGCCATACAGCCACGGTATGTTTTGAAACAGAGGTCCTTTCATAAAGCAAGTGAATTTTTGTCATTTGCTCTCAGCATAAGCTCCATTGGTCATCTCCAGTAGTCTAAACAGACCTCCCAACAAACTACCAAAGCAAACCCAAAATTTCAAGTTTCTGAAAGACTGGGAATATTAATTACGGTAATTAGAATCACCATTATTGACACCACTTTTGCTAGAGAAATTTCATGAAATCAAATCTTCAGTACTAGAGCTATTTCAACTAAATAGATATGCCATTTATTTTATTTAGGCTAGAAAAAGTTTATTATGTCTATTCCTGATATTAAGAGTTTAAAGTGGGATGGAAAGATGTCTACCTATTTAATTTATATAAAGAAGCTTCTTCAGTTGTTAAGAACTGTTGACAAAGCTGAAGCTGGCATTTTGGGTGATGAAGCATAAGAAAGGGAGGTTCAGTGTAAATGCAGCCACCTCTTGCATTCCTGCATTTGTATTTCCTAGTAAAGTTATGCAGGTTTGCCTTCAGGAAATGTTTTAAAACTGATACTAGCAGTTTTACTAGAATACTTTCTGGGCTTGTATTTTGAGTCTTATCATTTAAAACAAAGGTGTATTTAAAGTGACTTGTAATAAAATAAAAGACCTTACGTATGTCCTTTCGCAGCTTTCCAATCAAAGCCCAGAAATTACTCTCTGTCTCTTAAAACTTAGAAGTTTTTCAAGCTCATTGTTATTTCTTTACCACGTACAAAAATTTTAAAAGGAAGAACCAGTAACTTTATTCCAGGCTATAAAAGCAAAGAAACTGATTCTTACTAGCCAGAGGCTATCCAGATTTCTGTAGACTTGATACATGAATCTCAAGAGAAATTAGATATCTGCTCTTACCCTCTGCATAGAAAATAAGTCTGTGCGGTATAATACTATTGAATTCCAAAATGTATTTTTATTAAAAAGAGTTATCTTTAAAAATTGTGTGACATGCATTCTTACAATTTTTTTGATGCTAAGTTAAAACAGACATTGCCAAAAGTTTTGCCAAGAATCGGCAATAACCAAAATGAAACTCTTCCCCCCCCCCCCCGTTTATTGGAGCATACTAATCATCACTTTGCACTTTGCTTTTGAGATTTCAGAAGTGTTTTGCTTTGAAACAAAATAGGGAGATGAGTTTTTACTATCCTAGATGCCCTTTGTTTGGAGGTTACATAGGATATTCTTATATTCCAGAAGTCTATTCTGTCTATTATATACTTCATTCAAATTATATTATTTATTTATTTCTGAGATGAATTACATTTCATAAGGTTGTTCTGCACAGAAACTCATGGGGACTGCTTAATTTTGATGAAATTCTTGTTTATACAATTTTAGTTGCCTTTATTGACGGTGGTCTTTATTGATTATGGACACCTGGTTAATCCAGACACCCCCCACCCAAGACTGTTTATTTTCTGAGACTTATCCAGAAATCATTCTGTGTTATAGAATGGCTTTTAATTTTTATGTCCTCTTTGACTTTTCTGAAAGCTTATGATGTGACCTTTATAATGATTTTATATCATGCAAATCTCTCACTGCATTGTTCTAGTAAAGGTGGGATATTCTTTATTGAATAAATGTCTTTGTAGAATTATTTGTTTTTTTTAAAAAGGTGTCATGTTATACCATACACCAGGGGTGTCAAACTGGTGGCCCATGGGCCAGATGCATCATGTGTAGGCCACGTCCACCTCTGCTCCGCGAAGGGAAAAACATCACGAAACATCACATGATGGCAATGTGATGCTGCGAGTTTGATATGTCATATAGTATATATTCTCCACATCTGAAAGTTGCAGCTGTAGATCAAATAAAGCAATGCTTAGGGCATAAGTATTGCTTTTCAGAAAATAAAAATGATTTTAAAATACAAGAGAAGAAGCAACTTCATTTGTAAATAAAACAAAAAAAATCAATAGATTTCAAATTCCAGAGAATTAAGGGTGGGAATCAAACTAAGAGAAACGTGAGCAATAAAGGTAGTTGGTGAATTATGTCATTTCCTTCTATGAAATTTTTAAAAATGAAAAAGGGCAGTCCAGCAATTAAGTGCTAATACAATATTATTGTTATAAAACAATCAGATGGAATAACTAACTGTTCAACATCTACATGAAGCCGCTGGGTGAGGTCATTAGTGGTTTCGGGGTGAGTCACCATCTGTACACTGATGATACGCAGCTGTACTTTTCCACCCCGGACCACCCCAACGAAGCTGTCGAAGTGCTGTCCCAGTGTCTGGAAGCCATACGGGTCTGGATGGGGAGAAACAGACTCAAGCTCAATCCCTCCAAGACGGAGTGGCTGTGGATGCTGACACCCCGGTACAGCCAGCTGCAGCCGCAGCTGACTGTTGGGGGCGAGTTATTGGCCCCAATGGAAAGGGTGCGCAACTTGGGTGTCCTCTTGGATGGGCGGCTGTCGTTTGACGATCATTTGGCGGCCGTCTCCAGGAGGGCCTTTCACCAAGTACGCTTGGTTCGCCAGTTGCGCCCCTTCCTTGACCGGGATGCCTTATGCACGGTCACTCATGCTCTTGTCACTTCCCATTTGGATTATTGCAATGCTCTCTACATGGGGCTGATCTTCGGACTTTTCGCCGTGAGCTGAAAATGCACCTATTTATTCAAGCAGGACTGGCTTAAAAGTTTTATTAAATTTTTAATTTGGGGCTATTTATGAATTTTATGATCTTAAATTGTTTTAAATTTCGGTCATTTGTAATATGCTTGTTTTAGTTTTGTTTTAATGTGTATATTGTGGGTTTTTTTAATATTTGGCTGTACACCGCCCTGAGTCCTTTGGGAGAAGGGCGGTATAAAAATCTAATAAAATAAATAAATAAATAAATAAATAAAATAACTACAAAAGTATTGCTTTGTTCTTATACATCTATTAATTTTACTAAGAATATATCTTCAGTTGTGACTTCCCTAATTTCCCTGCTACTATATGCTTGCTATCCCAACACATTGGAGAATACCAAATTAGGAAAGCTAATTTAGAGTTGGTTTGTTAGCTGCATTATAATATCTCTCTCTGTCTCCCCCTCCCCCTTTCCTTCTCCCTCTCTCTCTCCCCCTCCTTCTCCCTCTCCCTGCTCAATATTGTTTTTCAGCTAGAAAAAGCAAACAACATTCTGCTTCATATTTTAACTAGCTAGCAGTGGGAAGTTTTAAAAACTTTTCTGGTTGAAGCAAAAGAAGGAGCAAATGAGGAGGAGTAAGAGTGATGGGGTTGATGTGCTTGCCAGGAACTCACGATGCAAAGATTTGCTGTACTGTTGAAGATGATAGCTTTTTAAACATCTTCAATCTGTTTCCTCTACCCTTACAATCTTGTGTAGAATGGAAGTGAATCGAAATGAATGGAAATGATAGGAGAATTCTGTATCTCTTTCAGGAATATGATAAAGGTTTTGAGTGTTCAGTGAATGTATCTTACTGTAAATATAGGACTAGGAAATGTTGATATAGGCTATCTCTCATTTTACTTGATATTTGTTGGGCAGCCGTAACTAAATGTTCTCTATACAAAACAAAACAAAATAGAATAACATTATTTACCTGATTGGAATAAAATGAATTTCATTACTGGATTTTTTTTAAAAAAACAACAACTACCATCAATTTTATGAAATTTATGGACTAAAAACTATACTACAGACACCAAGAACATGTGAAAACTCTATATGATCAAAGGAAAAAAATAAAGAAGTGTCCAATGTTATATTGATATGTACAAAATAGAATTTCATAATTGCAGATGCTGTGCATTTTGCTGATTCCTAATAAAGACAGTATTGTGAGTTAGGTGCAGGTGACACGATCTAAACAAAGCATTTATTGATTTGTTCATATGAGTTATGTTTATCTGACACTTCAAACACTTTTAATGTGCCTATCTTGATGCATATACATTGAGATGTTTCTTTAAATTACAGGAATGCAAAATGATTTTATGCTTATATGATGATATAGGAACGTGTTTTTTGTACACAGTTTAATTTAAAGATGAATACATTGTGGAAATTATTGTCAGCTTTTTCTATTTGGAATAAGACAGTCATATTCTTTTGCACTGAGATTTGAAATTAAATTACATAATTTCAAATCAGTGAAAATCAATGATTTATAATAGCTTTATTTATTAGAGTGAATATTATTTTTATTTCTGAGTGAATGTATTGGTATTACAAGAATAAACTAAAATTAGTTTGTTAAGAGTCTTATGTAATATAGAAGGTAACTAGAGCTTAGCTAGTGTACTTGACACATAGTTGGATTTCATGAATTGCTTGAAGCATTAATTTTCTGGGCTGCCTTTTTGTATTTAGTCTTTATTTCATTAAGCATCCCCATTCATGTCCCTAATAATCAGTTCATTTTGTGTGGTCCAAGATACAAAAATTCTCCTTCTGTTCCTTTCGTAGGAAAAAAACATGTTTTCCATTTTCAGAGATTTTATATAATTTCATGTGTGCTCAGACACTTCTCTTCTATATTAGTTTAGATTAAAAACAAATGCTTCTCCCCCACCCAAACTTTGCATGTAGCAATTGCAGAGTTGTGAAAAATAAGTCCTATTTCAGCTTTTTGTTTCTTTAAAACAGCTATCAGTGATGTCAGAGTCAATACTAAAAGCATTAAGAATGCTGGCAAAATGTAATGCAGCTGCAATCCAACATGATGCTGGAAATGGGGTTGAGAACATAAAGGCTTTCCATATTCCCAGGGCGCACAACTGCTTGCGGCCTTGGCTTTGATCTCTTCAAAGGCTGCTCCCTCCTCCTCGGTGGAGAGACTTGGCTGCCACTCGCTTGCATTGAAAAAAGGCAGAGGTCTCTATTCAGGCAGAAATCAATCACTGTGCAGGAACAATTATGTGTAATTCAACCATCATGAAAACAGGATGAGATTATGGGTTTGTTACCTGAGTGACTGTGTAGAGATGGGGAACTCTGAACACAGGAGTCCTGCTGACATGCCACATCTTGATGACAATTATAGACATATGAATGATGTAGCGGGCGGGGGAGGTGTGATGACAAATGCTGGTCACGCTGTCCAGCAGAGCAGAAAATGAGGTTACAATTGGGAGATAATGTTTGCATATGTAACCATATTTCATCAAGCTGGGAAACTTCAGGGAAGAGGAACGCTAGGCTACAGTTTAAAAAAAGAAAGAAAAGAAAGTATGTCTGTAACGTTGTGTACTTGAATATAATTCATCTTCCCGTTTGTTTAGAAACTCTTGTCAAGGGATTATATTGACAAATATCCCAGCAATGTTTGTAGGTATGAAGATGGGACGGCGGGAGGGGGCAGGGGGAAAGAATGGCGACAGGAATCATGGGTAATTCCAAAGATATCTAAAATAGGCTGCTTTAGAGCATGCCTAGCTTTGTGCTTGCTAGTGATGGTTGATGAATTGCTGGGCTTTTGAATTACAAGTATAAATGCCTCCTACTGGTTCTCCATCCAAGTTTGACTTCATGGTAGCATTTGTGTAGAGTTGAACTTCTTTTTTTTTAATGTGTAGAGATTGTAAAGCTCCTTTAAAAATATTTCAGCCACAAGCTTTTTATTTCATCTGCAAACAATCTTTTTTAAAAGAAGAGAGAGGAAAGATTGCTACATTAGGAGCGGATAGGATAGGATAGGATAGGATAGGATAGGATAGGATAGGATAGGATAGGATAGGATAGGATAGGATAGGATTCTTTATTGGCCAAGTGTGATTGGACACAAAAGGAATTTGCCTTTGGTGCATATGCTCTCAGTGTACATAAAAAGACAAGATACATTCATCAAGAATCATAAGGTACAACACTTAATGATAGTCATAGGGTACAAATAAGCAATCAAATCATACTAGGAAACAATCAATATGATGTAGCAGCATACTGATTTTTTAAAAAAATACCTTTATTGACAAAGCAACAAAAGTAGTTTAAAATAGCCAGTTCTATTCTAGTGGTTCAAATGTTGGATTAGGAGCTGGGACACCTGCTCCTAATCCAAGTCCTAACCCTGTTTTAGGGACAGAATTTGGAGGAATTATGTTCTCTAAAGCTTACAAAAAAGGCAGTGACAAACCACATTGCTTAGAATATTGTTTAGGCTTGTCTGTCTGAGGCCAATTGACTTGAAGGTAAAAAAAAATGAATAACATTTTTTAATTGAGAAACCATCCAGGACTGATGGATTTTAAAAGTGTCACTTTATTGTAAAATATATGATCACCCACCAATCTTTCTCCCCCACCCAAAGCAAAATGAAATGCTAAAAGATGGCTCGTTGTGAATGCCATCAATACTCAGTTTTGATACATGAACTCGATTTACCGTTTATGCTGCTCAGGCTTTAGACATCAGAAGCATGAGAGCTGCTTTGAGTTACAGATCTTCAAACAATAAGTCAAAACAAAAAATCAATCCCGCTGGTCCCTGGCTGTAGTCATCTAAAGATAAAAGAGAAAAATAAAGTTATGCTAAAGCAGATAGAGAAAAGGAATAGATATGTCAAGGAAACACAGAGGACAAGTGTAGAGTTGAAATGGGCCTAGCCTGAGCCAACATCAATGCTTTTTTATCTTATCAAAAAGTTTTAGGTTTGCCAACTCTCTTCAATCTAGATCCACTCTGCTCCAGGGCAGCCTGAAGCACTGGCTTCAATGAAACTGCTTTCTTCTATGTTCTTAAATATAATCACAGAGGAATTAGAATATATTTCACTCGTGGTGTAAAACTTTACTGGTAAATTAAAAACTGAAACAATTCCTCCATGCTTCACTACATATGAATTCAGGTCTTTCTGTAACATTTAATGAAAGGTGTAGGTGAGTTAGGCAGAGGCAAAAACCTGATCTTCTCATAACTTCATGAATGTGTTAAGGTAGTTTTCTTAATAACAATATGGAAGTGCTAGCCATTGTTTTTTCCCCCTCAAGATTCCCAGTCTAGCCTACAGTTTGATAAGACATCGACAGTCCCCCATTTACACTCTCACCAGGGTCAGCCTGCTTAGCTTCCAAAACAACTAAAGTCCCAACCATAAAAGTAACAATTATGAGGTAGGATCCTCTTCTAACCATTAAAAATAACCTGAAACTTACAGCTTTCTTATTTGAGATAAAATTGCATTCAGGTTTTTTGTAAATTAAGAGAAAAAGATCTTAAGGGAAACATCTTGATTAGTTTAGACCAGGGGTGTCAAACTCAATTTCATCGAGGGCCGCATCAGGGTTGCTTGACCTCAGGGGACCGGGTCGGTGTAGCCAGGGTAGGCATAGCCAGATTGATGTCACTCATGTTGGGGGCACGCCCAAAAGCACTGCCAGCGAAAATAGGCTCCTGAGCTCCATTTCTGGCCACGACAGTCTCCATTTCTGGCCACGAAACCCTCTGCCAGTGAAAATGAAACTCAGGGGTGCTTCATTTTCACTGGCAGAGGCACCACAGACTGGTCCTTTGCTGTTTCCAAGATGGCTCCATGGGCCAGATTTGACCCACAGGCCTTGAGTTTGACAGCCCCGATTTAGATCAAGCCTGTACAACTTGTAGAGGGGGAGGAACAATTTAGACAAAGTAAAAAAAATTGCAGACTGCAGAGGAATACCTGGAATCATGATTAGATGTTTGCTGGCTAGCAGAGTACCAGAGTACCATTAGCCTGAGCTGGTGGTGGTGAGGCCTGAAAAAGAGATTCTTGACAGAACCATTTTGAGGGCAGTATAACAAATTTATTGACTTTTTAAAGAGTGCAAACACAAGTTTGCTTAGTTGGGTCATATGTTGTGCAGGTCCACTTTAGGTGTTTATTGTGAAGGAATCATCTACAATGAGAAGGTAAGTGTAAGGGAGCTTTTCCTAACACTGTCCAAACACCAATGGGAAGCTACATGATTGATCTATGAGTTTCTGGACTGGAATAACAATGTTTCCATAATTTCAATTTCGGTTATTTGAATTTGTTTGTGGATAAAATCACATGACCTATATATACACGTTATGTAGACAGTCTGCCTATATCATAACTTTCAGGCATTGAATGTGGGTTGAGCATTCTAGTTATTCTCTGGGCTGACACGTCATTTCTTCATTTGCCAGTGGGAGAAACTTGCTCTGAGGCTTGAGATACTACAATTAAAATTAATATGAAATGAAATGAAATAATTCAAGCAGAAACACATTTAATCACACA
This sequence comes from Ahaetulla prasina, assembly GCF_028640845.1. NCBI lineage: Eukaryota > Metazoa > Chordata > Lepidosauria > Squamata > Colubridae > Ahaetulla > Ahaetulla prasina. The sequence goes on along the minus strand of NC_080546.1, from coordinate 28,399,395 downwards.
AATGCCTGCTTAACCATATCCTTCTACAAGCTTAGATTTTGTATAGCTTGAGGAATGGGATAAGCAGCTACTGAGAATTCCTCATAGCACATTTCTGATTTTTGGATTTTTAGAAGAATGGTTATAGAGGGTGCCCATCTTGAGGCTGCTTTTAATAGCTCTTTCCTCAGAGCAATAGAAGGAGTAGCCCAGCAAAGAGAAAACATATGTAAAGTTATTGACATACACCTGGTTACAACTTCTGTCGTTCTCTGGCAATCACAAAACTGGAAAACATACCCTGGAAGAAATATATATCCTTGGCTTAAAATTATGAGCAATGGACTTTTCCAGATGTTGTTATAGCAGAGGTGGGCAACCTGTAGCACCAGGGCCAGAAGCAAACATTGTGCCAGGACATTAGAGGCCTTTAGGAGTTATAACTAAAGTGTATATTTAGTGTGATATAAATAAAAATGATTAAATACATGATTAGCAAATAGCTGTATATTTAACTTTAATTAAATTTAAATCTTAATAAAATTATTCAAAATCACATTTAATTCTACCCTCCCTCCAATTCTTTTTTGGAATATAACAGCTAAAATGAAAATACAGTGTAAAAGTCAAGTATAATTGAAGTCAATTATAGTGTCTCGGCTAGAAAAGGTTACAAGATGGCTTTAAGTTTATGAGAAAAGTGATTATCTGAATTGATATTTGGAGGGGGTGACAAATTGCAAATGGCTACTTTATGAAATGTATTACAGTGAAACCGATTGTTTGCGTAAGTCAAACTGTACATGCTGAATTGTAATATGTTAATAGTAGTACAATAAGAATATATGTTAGAATAGATTTAATCTCGATTATTGAGTTTTATTATGGCAGCTGTATCTGAAAAAACAACACACTTTCTAGGCATCTTCATCAATGCTTGCTTTTAATCCAGACTGTCTCCTTCATATTGCCAGGTAAATTTTATGTCATTGAATCTTAATTGAAAAGATTATTTATTGTTGAGCCTATTCTTTGTTGGTTAATTGAATTTCTAGATTTGACTCATGATTTCTACAACGTTTTCTTGGACATCATGTTAATTGCAAGTTCCTGTTCTATCCTTTGATACTTACATCTGAAGCAACAGTTCTTTTGTATACGGTAGTAAACCAAATTTGGCTTGGGTTTCTGTAGAATACTATGGTAGTCTGTTCTTAGACGCTCCAGTGCAATGTTATATTACAAGTCTTGATTTGAAAAATGTCCTGTAAATTCTGAATTGAAAAGCTTTAAAAGGAGTTTAAATAAAAGAAGTTATGGTGTCTTTCAAGGTAGCATAATATGGCAGAGTTGACTAGCCTTTCATAATCTGATATTTTCAGACTTGGACAGCTCTGACTGGATGTTGGGTTATGGAAGGATTTATATTCCTTGCAGAAAACTGGTCATTTGCTTTGTTTTTAGAGAATCATTAAGGCCACTTGGAGGTTTATCTCTATCCTCAGGGTCACCTGAGTAATGTAAATGAGTGTGGAGCCTTCTTGGAACTGCTGAAAGGACTGTATTGTAGGCTGGAGATAGATGGTGTTGTATCCCTCCCTCTCTGTTGAGAGAGGGCTGTTCAATATTGACATACAGTAGATGTCCTCTTTGACCCCTCTTTCAAACCAGCAATCCTCTCTGTCCAAATGTGGACTTTGCTGTCTTCCAAAGGGTGGCCTTTGTCTTTTAAATGCAGATGGACTGCTGAATCTTGTCCTGATGGGTTTGCTCTCTTATGTTATCCTTTTGTTGCTTCTTGAAAAAACACCTTTGGGACAACCATTTATTTACTGACCAATCAAAGTTACAATGGCACTGAAAAAGGTGATTTCACGCGTTGCAGCATCCCCAGAATCATGTCATCAAAATTTAGACGCTTGGCATGTATTTTTGACAGTTGAAGTATCCCAGGGGCATGTGATCACTATTTACAAACTTTTCAGCTAGCTTCCAATAAGCAAATCAATGGGAGAAGCCTAATTCACTTAACGACCACATGATTCACTTAACAACTGCAGCAATTCACTTAAAGACTATGGCAAAAAAATGTCATAAAACTGGGTAAAATTCACTCAACAACTGCCTTGCTTAGCAACTGAAATTTTGGTCCTGATTGTGGTTAAGTTGAGGACTACCACAATTGGAAGTAGAAATGTGTGGTTTTCTGGCTTCCAAACAAATTAGAGAAATCAACCTTATTTAAGCTTGTAAGAAAAGTTCAGAATGGGAAGCTATGGTTAATAGCAATAGTAATCGCACTTAGACTTATATACTGCATTACAGTGCTTTACAGCCTTCTCTAAGTGGTTTACAGAGTTAGCATATTGCCCCCAACAATTTGGGTCCTCATTTTACTCACCTTGGAAAGATTGAAGGCTGAGTCAACCTTGAGCCTGGTGAGATTTGAACTACCAAATTGCAGGCAGCCGGCAGTCAGCAGAAGTAGCCTGCAGTACTACCCTCTAACCCAGGGGTAGTCAACCTTTTTATACCTACCGCCCACTTTTGTATCGCTGTTAGTAAAATTTTCTAACCGCCCACTGGTTCCACAGTAATGTGCCGTGTATCATCGTCTGCGCATGCCTCTCGCACATCATGGATTGGATTTGGGGGGGCGCCGGCTACCAGCTCTGCTTGTCTGTTACAGTTGGGTAGTGTGGGGGGAGATACGTGAGCTATTCTGGGACGAGGCTCTTTTGTTTGTGGTTGCACTATAGTGCCATTTAGTTTCACTTACGTAATGTGAACTAAACTTATGCGTGGGCAATACAAATAGTATATTTTCAGAAATTTAAATTGTCACAGGGAATTTTATGAAAACCTAATGAAAATGTTTTTAAATAATGCTATGAAATTTTTTGAAAAAGTCAATTAAATTAAAAAAAAAAAGGAAAGTGCTTCAATATCGGACAAAACCCCTACCGCCCACCATGAAAGCTGGAACGCCCACTAGTGGGTGGTAGGGACCAGGTTGACTACCACTGCTCTAACCACTGTGCTACCATGGCTCATTCCAATTAACCAATTTAATTGTACTTAACTAACATGTTTATTTGGAAAAGTAAAATAAAATAAAAGTAAAATAGATTTGTTTGCATATAAATTCATAGTGTGAGGTAATTGGCCAAACGTAGCCTATATTTAAGATAACATCACATAACTGTTCAAATGGAAGTGGCATGAACTGACAAAACGCAATTAGTGGTAGCAATGACAATGTGCGCTAGTAATTCCTCTTTTGCATGTTCTTAAATAGAAGCAAATAAACTTATATTATTATCATAAACCCTAGACTGATAGGTACACATGGAAAACTAATAAAAGTCTTACAAACATGTATTTACACTTAGTGATGTAGTCATAGTATGAATCGAACAAAAGAAAACCGTATTAAGGCAGGGGTTTTATCAGATCAATTGTAATTAAAACATGGTATGTATCTAGTTCAGATAAGATGATAAACAGTGTATAGTTTTTATAGTTTTTTGTTTGTGTACAAATTGGTCTATCAGGTGAAAATATCTTATCAGATTGCACTTATATCTTTCCTGTGGTTAGCTGGAGTATAATAAATACGCTGTCAATTTTGCTACTTGGGTTTCTTTCTTTTTTTCCTGGATGATGATTTTGTTGTTGTTTTTGTTCATGTAGATTGCTGGATAATGTATATAAATTTTGTAAAAATTAATATAAATTTAACTGACTGTATTACTCTGGAAATATAAAATATCTCTCTTAAATATGAACCACTTTCCCCTTTTAGGGAAAGTAAACAAATTCCTTGATAGATAAAAATTGAAGTAGAAAGAAACTAGACAACTTTAGGATTTTTTTAAAAATTGAAATAATCAAATGGCATTATTTTGAAATGAATTGAATGAATTATTAACTTAAAATGGGATAAAGGGACTTTCCAGGATCATAATGTTTTATAATTTGGAATTATAGGGAAGTGATAACGACCAAATGATATCAGCATTTTACATTTACTAAATATCCGTTACCAGCTTTTTCTGCACAGTTCATATAAGCAAAGTCTCTTGTGTGGCTCACAATAAGTTTGTGATAATTCTTTGTTCCTTTGTGCTATGATCTTTATGTCTGTTGTAATTTCTAGAATCACTGAGTGTAATTTTTAAGTCTTGGTTTTTAATGTTGTGAGCAAATACAATATGCTCATGCTTAATGTTTAATCATTACCTTAATTATATATCAATAGTATTCTACTTTTCCTTTGTTTTATAGTTAATAGCTTTTAGTTAATAGTTAATACCACTTTTATGTTTTACCATTTGGTTTCACTGTGGCCACTAGAATTCTCTTGAGTATACAGCCCTTGTGGCATACATTTTCCTCCAATCTATAATCTTTTCTTTTCTAGGTAATTAGTTCTTAGTTGGCCTGTTTCATATTGAGCTTTCTTGCCACATGTCTCAAGTGCTTCAGATTTTACATGACTTCGAACTTCAGATTAACTTTGAAATGATAAACAAACAAACAAAGTATTTCCTTTTTGCTGAAAAAGTCATATAATTCATAAAGCCATCAATTGTCAAGGGAATTACTTTCTGATTACATCAGATGGAAGTTCTTTCATGAAATCTTTTTCCCGCAACTGTAGTAAGTTCTTAATTTGTCCTATGACTGCAGCCATTAATTTGTATTTTGGGATGTTCCGGGATTCAAATGTCAAGCTGCTTTATTTCTTCGTTTTTCCATTCTACCTGAATCAAATCTTTTCACTTGTGGATAGATACTATCAGTCTTGCTAAGGGTGTAGTCCTCATACCACTTTTCTTGACTCAGATCCTCATTATCAATATATCCATAGGTAAGTTGACAGTACATCTTTGATTCTTTATCACCTGTGATACTTGGCCTAAATTGAAGATATATCAAGGAATGGACCGCTTCTATAACTGTCATAAGGGGAAGAGAATCAATGGAAATGAGCATGGGAAAGATCCTATCCTTCCCCGTTTCACAATTGTCTCAGCAGTCATTGTTCACTTCTGTGTTACTGTATATTTTGCTTTCTCGAGCTATTTCCATTTCCCAAACTGTGAATTTACTATTTATCAGATACAAAAATGCAATGTGGATATTGATTTGTTTTGTCTCAAAGATTGGACAATTCAGACACTTCACCTCCTGACTTCTGAGTAGCCCTTAGTCCAATTAGGCAAACTGCCAAAGGCCCTTCCTGGCAAACATCTTGAAGCCACAAAAACAAAGATGTATACAAAGCAGAAGATGAAGCAGAAGACGCGGCTACAACGTTGTTTTCCAGCAAAGCTCAAATGCTGGTGCTGGTCTGTTTTAAGCCTTATGGGAGGGGCCAATCATCTCTTGGCCCTACTCCTGAGTTGTCCTCTCTGCTTGAGCTGTTCTTGCCTACTGGCAGCTCTTCTCATGCGTGCATTAGGAACAGGCTCCTCCTGTTCCTCTGCCTCACTATTGTCAGCCTCTGGAGTCTGCACCTCACTTTGCAATGGCTCTGGCCTCACCTCAGCCTCATCGCTGTCCGGTTCCGTTGCCAGCGCTGAAGGCTGCTGATGGACCACAACATATATACCATAATTCACTAGTAAGGCACTTCATGAAAGTTGGCTCACATCTATCTGCTGGTTTAAATACCGCTAATTTTCTTTGTGTTATTATCCAAGCTTTTTAAGATAACGATCACTGTTCCCATAATCTCCTACTAGAAGCATTGAGAATCCATCCTTCCTTATTCTTCAAATGGACACAGTTATTTGCCCAGTTGTTTCCTTTCCTCCAATATCTGTATCCTATTTGAGACAGGATCTTACATTAGTTATCATTTTTCACAGTCCATCAACAGCGACAAAGAAAGAGTTCTATTCTCTTTATGTTTGTTTTGGATGGAAGTGAGTTCATCCAGCATCATTCCGAAGAGATGGTGTCTATTTTAGGCCTTTCAAAGTTTACTTAAGGAATTGAGGATATCTTCATAATGATTGTCCAAATGTATGGTGACCTCTGTCTAAGAATGCATGGAATGTGAGAATGACCTTGGAAGAGATGGAGAATGATTACTGCATTTTCTGAAGTATAAGACACACCCTTTCCCCCCCCCCTAAAAGGGGATGAAAATTTAGGTGCATCTTATACGTCGAATGTACGCCACCCACCCACTGGACCCCACCTTTTGGCTTCTGCCTCCCAGCAATTTACCTTTTGCATCAAGCAGCAAGAAGAAACAGCCCATTTCAGCTTCAGCACAGCCTAATTAGCACAAGTTGATTGTCTGTTGTATCAGTCTCCCGACCCTCAGCTGTTTTCTGCTGCTTGTTGCAAGGAGGTAGATTGCTGGGAGCAGATTTTTTTTTCTTGTGCTAATCAAGCTATGCTGAAAATGAAAGTAAAGCAGGCTGTTTGCTGTTTGCTGCAACGAGCCAAAATTGTTGAGAGGCAGATTTCTTGTTCTTGTTTTCCTCACCAAAAATGCTAGGTGCATTTTATAGTCCGGTGCATCTTATACTCTAAAAAATATGGTAGATAAAAGAAGGAGGAGAATTTGCAACTCAACAGGCAGAGAAAGAAACATAAAAAGTATTTGCCTAATTTATCTGCTGGTAAAAAGAGATAGCAAGAGATTTGTAGTTTTATACTTCCAAGATTCTTTTAATACAAGTTTACAATAAGGTGGAGTTAGGTCATTGTGTTGTGTTTCCTTACCTGGACAGCTTGGGAGGCGAAGATAGAATCCTATGAGCTGACCAAAGAGTAGTCTCCCTTCCATATGTATTCATTATACAAGAGTGACGACTGCATTCATATTTGCCTTTGAAGGATCTCTTCTAAAGTTCTAAAATCAGACTAGTGCTGTACAGATTTGGAAAACTATATTATTTTGTTTTCTGGAGCTACCCATTTTACTGCATGCTTTTTATCTTGCTCAGTTCCCTAGTCTACTGTTTCCTCAAGCAGGCAAATCAGACAGCATTACTTGAACCAGGCCAAGATGGAAAACATCACTTGTAATGCAGAAGATGAAAACACAGATAGGGATTTCATTTGCAGTGGCACGGGACAAGTATATTGTTTTAGGTTTCTGTCCTCCACAAACAGTTAGTGGCTTGTAGGCTGTACTGTCAGCTGGGCAAACTGATAATGTGAATATGCCTAGATATGACAAGATATGGAACTGCCCTCTACCAGTTTAATGCATACCCACATTGGCTACTCAGAAGAGATTGGTTAACTCTGGTTTATGGCTTAATACAATATGGAACCTGAGTAATTATGGCTTCTTCAAGAAGCCATGGTTAAACCATTTATATTTAGAGTCGTATATAAACTTAGTTACTTCACAAAGTATATGGTGCTCAGCTTTAAGAGGCTGGAAGGAAAAAAAAAATATTGCATGAGCAAATATACCCTGATTTTTTTTAGGAAAAAAAAATAAAGACATCAGTAAAATCTAGCTAATTTTCAAATTACAGTTTGTAAAAAGAGCTGATGAGATAAATGCAAGCAGAATAATTTTCGTATTACAAACCTCATTTAGCAATTTCCAGACTCTAAAATCGGTCTGTTTGATAACCTGTATTTTGAGACTTTTTGCTAACAAATGCTACTCAATTTGTTTTCCTATGATTGAGTTAAGTATAGATGACCTGAAAATGCACTTACTTTCTGAAAATAAAAAGAAAAAACATTCTGATTCACAGACTAACCCTTCGGATTTCATCTCTTGAAAGAATTAGATTACTGTTTAGAAAAGCTTTGAAAACCTCAATATTTAAAGCAGAACTGTACTGGGGTAGGATCTAAAAGAGAAATGTTGGCAAGGAGAATGAGGAATAGATGAGAGAAAACTGACAAGGTTTCTTTGGGAGATTTTACCTGGTGTGGTGACTTGTTGACTGCCTTCATTGACAATCTTTTACAGTTACCGTTTCAAAACTAGTTAAAGTAACCATAGAAACTTCCCGACCTTTCAGTTTGCTCTGTTTTGAGGATAACTATAAATATGGAAGCAATTCTGCGATAAGGCATAAAAGCAAGGTCCAGGTGAGACTACTTGAGACAGATGTTATTATCTATATGGAGATTAAATCAGCCGCTCTTTTGTGAACGGCTTTCCTATTGAATGGGATGCTGAAACACAAAAACATACTACAAACAGAATGCCTTTTGGTATCGCTGTTAAATTTTCTAGTTGCTGTCATAATGAGGTTTGCAGCATTCAGAAATGGTTGCTGCTTGCTTTATACAATGTGAAGACACCATAGTCAAAGCTGTGAAGAAAGTATCCCTGCCTATATTTTATTTATGAAAGTGTGCTTGTTTGACTTCAATCATTCTAAAGCTTGGAGGAAAATACTTGTAGAGCTAGTTATTCAGAGGCAGAGGCCTTCCTGAAATTTGGTTTTACCTATGACTTTTTTTGGGGGGGGGTGTTTGTCATCGGATCGAGGTCAATTCATGGCAACCGTGTGGATTGTTGCCCTGATCTGTTTTTGATTTTCAATCTGACAGCTAATTGTTGCTACAGTAGCATCCACTCTATGACCTTTCTATTCTATCACAATTATTTTATTTTTAGTGATTACCTTGATCTTCTTGAAATGCGAATTTCTTTTAATTGTAATGCTTTCCTCAATTCAGTCATTTAAAAGAGCAGAATTAAATCTGGCATGAAGAAAACAAAAAGCTTTGGTGCTCATGATGTCAAGAAATATAGACTGGTGCACTTCTAAAACACAACTAGGAACTGTCTCCTGGAATAAGAAAATAAAAACATTCAGCATTTGCAATTCCACCTTTATTCACAATTGGTTATTAACATTTGCTTTTAGCTTTATGGTTAAAGACTATTTTAAAATTTCAGCTTTCACAAGTTTTTCATGTCTTCTTCATCAGTTCTTTGTTTCAGCATTGTTGAAAGAAAATGGCTTAATTTTTCTTGAACATGAACTTCGCTCATCTTTCCTCGAGAAATACAATGATTAGATTTACCACAATCTATTTGGAAAATGAGATCTGATTTCTGTTGGGCAGTTTGGCTGTAAATATGAATCAGATCATATCTGCAAATGAAAATGTAGTAATATTCAGTGAACAAATAGCAAAATGACAAATGAATGCTTGATTTGTCTCATAGCTATCATTAAAGCAAATTACTTTTTTTGATTGGTTATGTGACATCAAGTCATTTTCAACTTCTAACAACCAAATCTAAGATACCTTTTCTCCATGACAATCTATCCCTAGCCTAGTCTTTCAGGCCTTCTGAAGGTGTACTTATTGCTACTGTAACTGACTCATTCCACCCTTGCTACTGGTCATCCTCTTCTTCCTTCCTTCCTTCCTTCCTTCCTTCCTTCCTTCCTTCCTTCCTTCCTTCCTTCCTTCCTTCCTTCCTTCCATAGCAATAGAGCTTCTCCCAGAGAGCTAGTCTTTGCATAAGGTCTCCAAAATAGAATAATTTGAGCCTGTTCATTTATGCCTATAGAAAGAATTTGCTTGATGATCCATTGGTTTGAATCCATGGCTACCACAGTGTTCTCAAAAGTCTTCTTTGGTACCTAGAATTAGACCTAGCATTAACAGAATTAGGGCAAAGAATTAATCCCAGGAACAGTCTTCTCTGTAGTGGCCATTCACATATAGACTACTTTTCCCAGGAAAGTACACAGGGTCTTGTCTATGTGAGGTGGAGCCCTCAATGTTTATTCATTTGATTTTAGTTTGGGAGAATTTGAATAAGGGTCTAGTAATTTAGTTTTAAAAATAAGCTTTGATATGCTAGTAAGTTTCCTCTGAATTTTTTAAAAAAATATTTGATTATATTTGCTGCGTATGTGAAACTGGGCTTTGTGTTATTTAGACTAAGCTGACTTGGGATAGTGGTTAAGAAATTATTAAATAAGTAAAATGGAAATATGCTTTCTAATGCTATAAAATAGTTAACAATTTTCTAAGGCTTGTATTTGGTTCTATGATCTGTATTCTTCTGAACCCTCACTACTGTTGTATGGAAACACAACTACTGTTGGCTAATTGATACAGAGAATTAAAGGAATTTAGAGTTGCGTAACTATACAGGTGCCATATTTCTTGCTTGTGATTAAGCTAGAACATTGGTGTAAAATGCACCCTCTTTATCTTTGGGAGCTTCTAGATCAGGGGTGTCAAACTCATGGCCTGTGGGTCATGCACTGGCCAAGCCCACTCCCATTTTATTGAAGGGAAAAAAAGTCACAATACGTCACATAACGACAACGTGATGCTGCGAGTTTGACACCCCTGTTCTAGATGGAAGAATTTACCATATCTATGGTATATGCACTCACACAATCTCTGGGGTATTTGCTCATACAAATGGACTAGCACTGAATGGGAAGTTTGGCATCAAGTTGCATCACATAAAGGTACAACAGTATTGCTAGAATTAGTGTTCTATGTATGTCCTAATAGGGTTGTTCATTTAAAAATTCACGGAATAAGCAAAAGAGGAAGGAAGAGAATTCATAGGTTAACTGCTAACATCCCTAATTATGAGTGGCCCAGGAACAGCAATTCCCACTATATCTTAAACAAGTAGCCACTTAGTGACTATTCAAAGTTATGTTGAATGTATTTACAACCCAGATTCATTTGCTCTCCCTTTCCCCAGGGTTATGTGATTGTATTTTGGACACTTGGCAACTGGCCCACATTTATGACCATTTGTAGTATTCCACAGTCATGTTATCATGATTTACTATTGTTTTGCCAGAAACCATCTTTAGTTCATGTGATAAATGCTGTTTACTTAATGACCGACATCTCTTACAACCATAATTCTGGGTTCGATTGTAGTTGTTAAATGGAGGACAACCTGTATTGAATTTTCCTATCAATACTTGCAAAGAAATCATGTTCCACTGAAAAATATGGAAGGATTATAGTTGTCTTTTGGCTTTTGTCATGTGTTCCTCCAATAAAATTGTGTTAAAGAAAACTTTAAAATACTTGTCTTTACGTACTGTACCTAAATAACTGTATTAATACCACACAGTTACTTTTTGGCTTGACTTATTTTTTCCCATAAAACATCCCATTTGTTAGGCAATAAATAACTTTACATATGCAGGCAAATTAGCTAAAGAATGTGTTTGGTTCTTGTGCTACCCTAACTTCTCAAAATGCCTCTAAAATAAACAATCACCCATGGCTGCTTTTTATATTTGCCCTTTCCCCTCCTATGCTGGCTAGTTTTGTTAGAAAATTCTTATATTGAACTGAAATGGTTGCTATATAAACATTAATCAAGTGAGAATTCTATAATTCAGCATAGTGATATAAGCGCAGCAATGCATTTTTATTCTTCTATGCATAAAACTGAAAAAAATTAGAACTTACGGTGATGTTTTGTGATTGGAAGATGTGCCAGCTTTGTCTTAACAGAGCACTGTTCTCGGTTAATGGAGAAAGATGGATTGCACTAAATCAGCACTTTAATCATAAAATTACCATGAGACCTACTGTTACAGCTGGTGTAGACAGAATGAACTTGCATATCCAAAACTCCAACGTTTCCTTTTTTCATCCTTTGATGTCCATTCACTTTACATCCTCCCTCAGTTTAAGGGAGAGAAAAGAATTTGAAGCATCTCTTATACAGCCTAATTCCAGTGGGGGAGTTTATGAGGCAATGCAATTCTACTGCAAGCAGAGCAAATAGCATAACATCTGAAAGCCTGCAGTTGCCACCTTTAAAACTTTCTCCATTTAGTAAAATTTGGGAGATAAATATTTTAGTTACGTATTAGATTTTAAGTTACTTATAAGTACCCTTACCTGTGTACCACATTGTATTTTGTTAACTCTCAATACTAATAATAGTAAAATTAATATTAGATTTATGTTTTATAGATTTTTTTTTAAAAAAAATAAGGTCACTAAAGTACTTTGGAGGGGATCTTGCTAATTTTATTAGCCCACAGACTCTCTGTTGCAAGATGGGTGGCAATATAAATTGCTTCAGAAATTAAATAATTAGCCTGCAAATATGTCCAGTTATAACTTCCAGTACCTAGCTCTGATGTTTGGTGATGATGGGAGTTGTATCCAATGTACCTGAGGTTTTCACATCATAGGAGATACAGGAATATAAATCATGCAGGACAAATGATGTTGTATCATTACATCAAATCAAATTTGAAATAACGCACAAGATTTTAATGCCTGTTCAAAACTTCATATCTAAGCTGTTGTTCACTACAATTCTTTCTGCTTCAGAGGCTTTAGGTTTAAGAAGCACCTCTGTTATCTTCAATGCCTGTTGAATTGCTCATCCGGCTCTCTAAATCTGATCATATACATTTTATCTCTTCATTCATATAACTCCTTTATATGCACTTTTTATGAGCCCTTTGTTGTAATCCTTAGTATTCATCAACTTCTGAGACAAGGTCCACGTAGATTTCTCATGTAGAAAAAAGAAATCCATATTTTAAACTGAAGATAATGACTCAGTTTATTATCTGTTCTGCTAAACTTTTAGCTTGTATGTGTGAGGACAAAGCCACATCACATCTCATATGTTCTCATATGTTCACATGTATTTATGATTTGGTAGTCCTGGGCAACTTTCAGATGTGTGAATATCTATGGAGATTCTCAAACATGCAGGTCATGATCATCCCAAAGGGGCTTTTCAAAAGGCAATTGCCTTTTGTTTTTTTTCTTGAAAATGTTTCACTTTTCATCCAAGAAGCTTCTTTAGTTCTCACTGAGGAGTTTCTTGGAGAACTGAAGAAGCTTCTTGGATAAGAAGCAAAACATTTTCAAGGAAAAAGTAAAGTCCAGTTGCCCTTTGAAAAGCACCTTTGGGACTTCCAGATGTGTGGACTGCAGTTATTTGATTGTTTCCTAATATGTTTTGATTGCTTATTTGACAAATGTATCTTGTCTGTTTATGTACACTGAGAACATATGCACCAAAGACAAATTCCTTGTGTATCCAATCATACTTGGCCAATAAAAAATTCTATTCTATTCTATTCTATTCTATTCTATTCTATTCTATTCTATTCCATTCCATTCCATTCCATTCCATTCTATTCTATTCTATCTCAGCTTCATAACAATTGCTTGGGATTGAGAATTTGAAGTTACTCACTTGGAAGTTACCAAGGTTGTGAAACACTGTAATAAACTCATAAATTAGCATGGAATGATCACGTAATTCCATGGCACACAAACACACATGTAATCTAATAAAATCCAGAGGATTAACTAGAGTAGTTGCAGAATAAAGGACTGTCTTGTAGTGCTTAACATTTGAGATATAGGTCAACACGGACAAAGAGATAAAATAATAGATAGTGCTTTGCACAACAAGACTTGGCATGTTAACCCAAGAAAATAGATACCAGGTTTCATAGAAGTAGACCTAATAGGAAGAATATCCACAGTATGCTTTTTTTATCATCCTCCAAAACCGTAGAAAAAGTACAGCCTGGATTTACTCAAAATCTAATTGGCAAATTCACCTGGTAGCCAGATAAAGTGCTTCAGCTAGGCGCAGGACTGAAGCTTCTGCTTCCACAGAAGTATGCTGGAAGAGTGCTTGCAGGCATCAGTGTTGCTCTTTGTGGAATGCCTGACCTTTTTTGGGGCTTTGATCATGCAGGCACACAGTTTGAGATAATAAGCCCTTCGCAGAATCTGGAAGGATATGTTTTTTATTTTAAAGCTGCTTTGTTAGCCTAAAGAAAGAAAAAAAAATACAACATGTTACTTTGCCCAGCTGTGGGCACATACACTTCTCGTATCTGTGCTAATTTTGAAAACGGTTTATTTAAAGATTTCTATCAAACAAACAAATGAGTTTAAAGAATGATTGCTGAGAACTTTGTGTGCAGAGCGAGAGTTGCCAGGTCAAAATATATCAAAGGACATCATGAAATTGTGGTTATACCATATATGGATTTGTTGAGACTAAAGTATCTGGGGCATATCATACCAAAATCCTGAACTCTGGTTAAAGTTAGTCATTTCAAGATTTGGCGGTAAGAATGGGACAGCTAAGTAACTAATTAACCAAGTTTTAGTAAACTTTTAGCCCACAAATTGTTTGCAGAAACCCACTACAGTTAAAACCCACCTTGAATTTATCATACTATATAAGTCAATATTTCTCAATCTCAGCAGCTTTAAGATGTGTAGATTTCAACTCCCATATTCTCCAGCTTGTATGCTTCCTGGGGAATTCTAGGAGTTGAAGTTAAAATAGTTGAGGTTGAGAAATATTTCCTATGTAGTTCTCATGTTTTAGGGGGTCTTAACCTGGGACCCAGGATTAGACGTCAGGATGGGAAAAATGTTTTCACTAATCTATAATTGAAATTTAGTTTGGTTATAATTTAGTGGATTAATAAAGAAGCCTATAAATTAGCCTTTTTGGTTCTTCCAAGTCAGTCTGACTCTAGCAGCTGCTGGTATTCTTGGCTGTGCTTTAAAATGGTTACATTGACATTAATAGAATAGAATAAAATTCTTTATTGGCCAAGTGTGATTGGACACACAAGATATTTGTCTTTGGTGCATATGCTCTCACTGTACATAAAAAGACAAGGTACATAAAGTACAACATTTAATGATAGTCATAGGGTACAAATAAGCAATCAGGAAACAATCAATATAAATTGTAAGTTCGAACCTATATGGCAACAAATTGATATAGAAAATATTAACTTTTTCCTGACATCTGATGATCATACAGATTTTTTTCCTGGCCAATCAGGAATGTCTGTAGGCGTCAGGCCCAGCCCAAGAACAATCCAGTCAAAGTTCAGTTCTTTATTACTTATTGTCAGTAGACAGAATCTTGCCAGACTAAAGCTACTACTCTCACCCTAATGGATTTTCCCCTCTGAGAGATTCTAGAGCAGTGGTTCTCAACTTTTATAGTGCTGCAACCCCTTTAATACAATTCCACATGATGTGGTGACCCCTGCAGCCGCAGAAGGGGAAAAAAAGCGGCAAACTGTTTTTTTGAATTTATCGCGCCTGAAGCCGTCTTGGCTAGCGATCTGAACTGCTTGCGATTGCCTTGAGGGCGGAGGCATTAAAGTGGAGACTCCTCCCCTATTATCGCGCCTGAAGCCAGATTAGGCTAGCGATTGGGAGTGATTGCAGCTGGCTTGAGAGGGAGATATTAGAGCAAAGATTTCTCTCTTTTTTAATTCATCACGCCTGAAGCCGAATTCAGCTAGCGATTTGAAGAGCCTGCAGCTGGCTTGTGGAGTCAACCATTGGAGCACGATTCTTCGACTCGCAAGTATACTTCCCATATTTCCGATGGTCTTAAGCGACCCCTGGCAAATCGTCATTCGACCCCCAATGGGGTCGCGACCCACAGGTTGAGAACCGCTGTTCTAGAGAATGGCAATCCTTTTTCCTCTGTCTCCTTTTCAGCTCCAAGCTATGTTACTTCTTTTTTTCCTCACTTCACTGTAATCCATCACACCATCCTCCTCTTCTTAGACACCATCCCTCACATCAAGGACAGGTTAAAAAAAAGTCAAGATGGCAGCAGTTAAGATGCAAATCAAAGCTATGCCTTTTTATCAGTTTGTCTTGGACAGAACTTCAACTGTACCATCATAGCTGCCAATTTTACTTTTTTTACTCTCTCCTCTTGAGCTAGTTCTGGTACATTGTATTAAAGATGTCTCCTTTCCCTTTCCCTTACAGGCTTTACAGATCTTATCTGGACCTCAACAGACTTTCCATTCTTGATCGAGGTTCTATTAGTTGAAATGTCTAGCTAAGAGTGTTTAGAGATTTTTTTAAAAAAATAGTCTTCTCATGCTTTGTAAAAAGGAGTTATCTTAATTTTTTTAAGTGCTTAGAGGAACCCATTAATATTGAAAGAAAGCAGAACAGTCACAAATTCAAAGGTTAGAAGGGTCAAAGCATTTATTCACCACTAGCATGATTTTTGCTTCCCTAATTATAGTCCTAACAAATTACTCACCATTGGGGGCCTTATTAACAACTTTTCATTAGGAAAAAAAATAACTAGAAGGGTATCCAGATTTCTGCACCTGCTGTATGCACTCTTTTTTCATTCTGAATCTGTAAAAGAACTGCATATAAACGATAAGTGTGCCTTCAAATTTTCCAAAAAGATTCATAGCTTATTTTATAGAGATTGTCAGTTTCTGTTCATTTACAGATTCACTGAAAGATACATAGATATTGAGCTTGACAGGGGTACCTAAAACTTTGCAAGTAACTATAAGTACAGGTAATCCTTGCTTAATAGAATAGAATAGAATAGAATTTTATTGGCCAAGTGTGATTGGACACACAAGGAATTTGTCTTGGTGCATATGCTCTCAGTGTACATAAAAGAAAAGATACGTTCATCAAGGTACAACATTTACAACACAATTGATGATCAATATATCAATATAAATCATAAGGATTGCCAGCAACAAGTTATAGTCATACAGTCATAAGTGGAAAGAGATTGATGATGGGAGCTATGAAACGATTAATAGTAGTGCAGATTCAGTAAATAGTCTGACAGTGTTGAGGGAATTATTTGTTTAGCAGAGTGATGGCCTTCGGGAAAAAACTGTTCTTGTGTCTAGTTGTTCTGGTGTGCAGTGCTCTATAGCGTCGTTTTGAGGGTAGGAGTTGAAACAGTTTATGTCCAGGATGCGAGGGATCTGCAAATATTTTCACGGCCCTCTTCTTGATTCGTGCAGTATACAGGTCCTCAATGGAAGGCAAGTTGGTAGCAATTATTTTTTCTGCAGTTCTAATTATCCTCTGAAGTCTGTGTTTTTCTTGTTGGGTTGCAGAACCGAACCAGACAGTTATAGAGGTGCAAATGACAGACTCAATAATTCCTCTGTAGAATTGGATCAGCAGCTCCTTGGGCAGTTTGAGCTTACTGAGTTGGCGCAGAAAGAACATTCTTTGTTGTCCTTTTTAATGATGTTTTTGATGTTAGCTGTCCATTTGAGATCTTGCGATATGATAGAACCCAGAAATTTGAAGGTTTCTACTGTTGATACTGTGTTGTCAAGTATTGTGAGAGGTGGAAGTATGGAAGGGTTTTTCCTAAAGTCTACCACCATTTCTACGGTTTTGAGTGTGTTCAGTTCCAGATTGTTTTGGTTGCACCACAAGGCTAGTCGTTCGACCTCTCGTCTATATGCGGATTCGTCATTGTCTCGAATGAGACCAATCACTGTTGTGTCATCTGCGAACTTCAGTAGCTTAACAAATGGATCATTGGAGATGCAGTCATTGGTATACAGAGAGAAGAGAAGTGGGGAGAGCACACAGCCTTGGGGCCCTTGTGCTAATTGTACAGGTATTCGATGTGATCTTGCTTAGCTTCACCTGCTGCTTCCTGTTTGTTAGGAAGCTTGTGATCCACTTACAAGTCTGTTCCGGTACCTGTAGCTGGTTTAGCTTAGTTAGAAGAATGTCTGGAATGATGGTATTGAATGCTGAACTAAAGTCTACAAAAAGGACCCTTGCATAGGTCTTTGGAGACTCAAGATGTTGTAGGATGTAGTGCAGAGCCATATTAACAGCATCATCTGTTGATCTATTTGCTCGGTATGCAAATTGCAAGGGGTCTAAGAGCGGATTCGTGATGGTTTTCAGGTAGGAAAGCACTAGCCTTTCAAAGGTTTTCATGACTACAGATGTTAGAGCAACTGGTCTGTAGTCATTCAGTTCCTTGATGGTGGGCTTCTTGGCACTGGGATGATGGTAGAGCGTTTGAAGCAAGTAGGAACGTAGCACATCTCTAGTGATTTATGGAAAATATGGGTGAAGTTGGGGGCCAATTGGTCAGCACAGACTTTTAAGCAAGAAGGAGTTATCTTGTCTGGGCCTGGAGCTTTTCCTGGCTTTTGTCTGTGAAATAGGTCCTGCACTTCCTTTTCTGTGATCACTAGGGGTTGTGAACCCAATGAAATGGGGTCAGTTGTAGGAGGCTTGGCTGTTGTTGGTGTGTCTGAGATGGGGTTGTGGAGATAGGTGGCTGTAGTTTCCTTTCAAACCTGCAGTAAAACTCATTCAGGTCATCTGCCAGTTGTTGATTACCTTCAGCCTGGGAAGGAGGTTTGCCATAGCGGTGATATTTTTAAGAGTTTTCCACATGTTTGCTGGTTCATTTGCTGAAAATTGATTCTTTAGCTTTTCAGAGTAGCTTCTTTTTGCTGCTCTTATCTCCCTTGTTAGTGCATTTCTGGCCTGATTGTACAGCATTTTATCACCTTTTCTGTAGGCTTCCTCTTTGGAATGTCGTAGCTGCTTAAGTTTAGGTGTAAACCAAGGTTTGTTATTACTGTGTATTCGCAAGTTCCTTGTAGGTACACATAGGTCTTCACAGAAGCTGACATATGATGTTACAGTATCTGTGAGTTCATCCAGGTCTGCAGAGGTATCTTTAAAAATATTCCAATCAGTGCAATCAAAACATGCCTGTAGCTTTAATTCTGATTCCTCCGTCCAGGTTTTCACTGATTTAATTATTGGTTTTATGGCTTTAAGTCTTTGCCTGTAAGCAGGTACAAGGTGAATCATGCAACACAGTTGCTAAACAATGTGGTCGTTAAAATGTGTGAATAAAGAGACGTCTAACCTCACTTCCTCTGTAGTTGTTAAACAACTCGTTGTGAGTCGTTAAGTGAGACATCATGTGAACATGACTTGCAATTTTAAGGCCAGTTTGTCCATTGATTCTGCTTGTTGAAACTGGTTGTGAAGTGTGCAAACAGGGATCATATTAAAGTGCAACAATTGTAAAGGCCTGCCAGTAGCCAAATACCTGCCGTTGTAACATCAAATGTTAAACAGGCCAGTTGTTCAGTGAGGACTACTTGTACTAGCTGTATTGTTTTTTTAAGTAAATGAGGCGGGAAGAATCTCCGATAAGAAAAATCTGAAAGTAAGTGGCAAAAATCTTGCTATACACATATATACAGGTGTGAACTTTAAATTTCATTACCTTCAAATATAAATTGGCTAATTTCCAAAACAATTGAAGACCATATCTGGTCATAGGCACACCTACGTGTGCATACATCAGTGTACACTCACTGTCTTTAAGCAGCTGCATTTTACTGTTCCTACAGGTCAGCCTTTTATGAAAAGCTATTGTTTGTACTTCTGTCTGGAAAAGCACAAGGTTATATTTTGGAACACAGTATCTACACATGGAAAACATTGTTTGTTTCCTGCATTTGTGATTGAGCAGCACTTTTTTTTATCATGTTCTGCTAGAAAAGAGAAAGGACTGTAAATCAGAGAGCAACACATTATTCTGTATCTGTTTCCTATCCAATGCTCATGTACTATGTAGAAAATATATGATGATTAAAGACATTCTAACCAGTTTAGAAAGAATCCATTAACACCTTGTGAAGTTAAAAATACTGCCCTATTCTCTAGATCAGGGGCTCCCCACCTTTATGATTGGGCCTGGTGTGGGAGAACTGGCCCATCTAAGCAGTGGGGCAGTGCTTGTGTGCGCGCACCGGCCTGCCACTTGTGTGAGTTGAGCTATGAGCACACTCTGGCCCATTGGTCACATGAGTTGAGCCGTGTGTGCATGCGCCAGACTGCCACTCATGTGGCCCACTTCCAAACCAGCCACGGCCCAGTACTGGGCTGCACTTCTGAGGTTGGGAACCCCTTCTCTAAATTATTACACAAAGAGATATTTTTGAGGACCAGTTTTGATGGTTTTTAAAAAGAATGTGTAGAAATGCAGGACCACTTGAGTTTCACTACAGATTAAAGGAAATATTGACTCCCAATGGTATAGTTAGCCTATAAAATTCATTTTCTATGAGGTGGTTGCTTCAAAAGGAGATTTCTACTAGTTAAAACATATTGCTTCCAGATTTGGAGTAGTATGCCTTTGGGTTATCAATTGCTGGGGCTTAATTGGAGGAGAAGGCTATGGTAGCAGTTTTTAAGCTAACATAGGCTGATCTACACAAGACAAAATTAAGAGGAATGGATCTAGTTTAGGACTTATATATGGAACAACAGAAAACCTGAGCAGTAGAGGCTAGCTTCAAAAACAAAAAAAGGATCTTTTGGGAAAAGATGGCCAAGAAAATTGTATTAGTATGTCCATCCAGTCACCAGAAGTTTGACTCAGCTCAGTCTAATTGGGACTTTATTGTTTACTTGGCTACAAAGGTAAATACCTGAATGATGAGGGCCTAGATTAGCCTCTTTACTGTTTTAATTTGCCTTTTCCAACTCTGTTGCATCCACATAAATTGGAATGTAATCCTGACATTCCTCCATATTCCACGCATACTTTTTTTGATTTCAGAGATCATCTAAAGGAAATTAGATTGGCAAAGAGTGTTTTACCCTCTTGGAGTGGAATTTGTAGGTAGTGAGCTGGTCCATAGAATCGCCAAGAGTTCAACACAACATATAAGCTCTTAAGATGGGACTTGTATTCCTCTTTTATAGCTGCAGGGTACCTGTCTTTAAAACTTGTGAAGATTAGGTTCTAATCAGTTTGCGGAAATGGAAGCCGTATCTGCAGTTATAGTTCTACACTTTGGGACCAATTTGCCTAGAGGTTGTATGTATGAAAAAGATTAGTATACTTCTCTTCTAGTCAACCCATTGTACAATTCTCAATTTATTGAGTTATTTTGTATATTTATGGTAGGATTATGTTTTGTTCTTTGCAGGTTGAGTCATTCAAAGTTTTCAGCAAGACATGGTCTTGGCTGTATGAGTTTAGACTGCAAATAGAGGTTCAAAAATAACGGAATGCTCACAGCTTCAATTTTAAAATCACATCATTAAGAAATTAAGTGTATTGAGGATAAGAGTAGAATGGGATGCTTTTGTGACACCTTGTGTTATTGTACAAGGATGGAAAAGAGAATTTTTGTCATGTAAGACCTCGCCTGAAATGTAAAATGGTTCTTTGAAGATTCCACCTTGTAAAATTGCACCTTTCATTTGTTTTCATTTAGAGGCAGGGAATTTGCCAGAAAAATTGCATTTAGTTGAAAGTAAATTATGCAGCAGATCGGCTTAGATTACTTGAAAGGTTTTGAGAATATTTTTTTTAAATTATTTTTTTAGAACATGTATAGGTAGTCCTTGACCTATGACCACAACTGAGCCCAAAATTTCTGTTGTTAAGTGAGATGTTTATTAAGTGAGGTTTGCCCCATTTTATGTCCTTTCTTGCCACGGCTGTAAGTAAATCCCTGCAGCTGATGAGTTAATAACCCGATTGTTAAGTGAATTTGGCTTTCCCATTGACTTTGCTTGTTAGAAGGTCACAAAATGGTCATTAATATGAGTCAATTGCCAAGCATCTGAATTTTGATCACACATCATGGGGATGCTGCAAAGGTTGTAACTGTGGAAAAAAGGTCATAAGTCACAATTTTCAATGCCTTGTAACTTTGAACTGTCATTAAATGAACTGTTGTAAGTCAAGGACTACCTGTATTGCTAGTTTTAATCTTTATATAATACTTTCAGAGACAAGGTATCAAGCAAGGTTAAAGCAAGGAAACCATGTAAAATTGTAAAAAATATGATGGGCAAAAGATTCAGGCAGGACAAATTCAGCTATACTCTGGAAACTAACAATTATAAAGTTTATCATCTACACAAATGGATAGAGAGGGAATTCCACTCAGGACTCCAGTCTTAAAATTTCCCTCTTTTAGCTGTCTATTGCAAATATGAAAAACCTTCTGTATCTTTATGATCAGAAAAGCTTGTAAGTCAAGTGCTCCATCGGTATCCATGTCTTATTACAAGCTTTATATATCAACATTTATACATTGAACTGTTCTGAATTAGGTGAGAGAACCATTGTCACACACCGTAGCTTAATTGACTTTTTTATTGCTAATATAAATATTGTTTATTTATTTTCTTCCCTGTCAGATCAAGTGATTGTACCTCTAGTGCTTAGAAACAGATTGGAAATGAATGGTCATTTTATTCTGAGAGCTAGACAGACAGACAACTTTTTCTTGTTTCTGATGCTACCAGTACTGGATGAATTCAGTCTAACAATCTTTTCTCAAGATTCAGCTTGTCTGTAAACATCATGAGTATGACATCTGGTATAATCTAGGTCAGGGGTCTGCAACCGTAAACACTCAAAGAGCCATTTGGACCCGTTTACCACAGAAAAGAAAACACCGGAAGCCACAAAACCCTTCCCGTGCCTGATTATTTCTTTAGTGGCCACAAAACCAGCATATGTAGCTGAATTAAACATTCTGTTTTCTTCTGAAACTTTTCTTTTCCTGGATTTATCCATGGTTGGCCTATCGGGGGTTGAAAAGCTCAATAAATCACATTCCAGTAGGTGTCGCACATTGGTGGTTGTGATGCATATTTTGAGTGACGGAGCCGCAGCAGAGGGGTGAAAGTACCACATGCGGCTCCAGAGCTGCAGATTGCTGACCCCTGATCTAGGTATTCTTGTTTTTTCTGTATCTCCTGTATTCATGTCTTCCCTGATTAACTGTTGTACAACTCAAAAGCTTACTTGCTCATTCTGATTAGACCTAATGATGAATTTATTACTCCAATTGTTGATCTGGGATTTTTTTTTCTGATGACTCAGCAAAGAATGATTTTTACAATTTTAAAGAGATTTAACCAAAAAAAATCATGACTGACATCTTTAGTAAGGTATAGAGAAGCAAGACAATGTACAACATTATTCAGTCTGATGCTTATTATAATAATTTGTTCTGTCTTTCCTGCTTACGCATTTTTGTTAAAGCAGCTTTAACATACATAAGAGTCTCTGTTTATCTAACAACAGCATTATCAAATTGTCACAATCGTTATGACAGAGATATCTGCCCATCAATCCTGGGGCTGAGTTATAACATTTATTTGGAATTATTAATAAATATTGAAAAGTAGAGGAATTTAGGTCTTACAACAGTTTTCATGCTTTCCAGGATTTTAAATAAGATAAACATTCAATATCAATAAATCCTCTTGAAACAACAATTCTTCTCACACAATCTGACCATCTAATTCAGCTCTCTATGCTGAGAATTATGGGAACTGTAACCCATGATATATAGAGTATGCCAGGTTGGAATATTTCTCAACATTGCTAGTTTCTATGGTTGATGTAAATTATGATTGCCAGCTTATTATTAAAGAAATTATGCCCTGGGGTTAAGAAGTGTTTCTGAATATTTTCTAAAAAAAAACCACAAACCATCATCAGTGTCATTTACTAAAACATCTTGCAAGCAAAAGCACTAAAGAAGTGTGAGCAGGAAGGGGTGTTTAAAGGGTGTTTCCCCTTTTCCTTTAGAAATATTTCCTTTGAACTCTTCTGTCCTCTCTCTCTCTCTCTTGCTACACAGAAAAAGATCATTTGGAGCAGACAAATGGCAGGAAGGAAAAACACATTTTCTCTATCTACTTCTCATCTGCTTTTGATTCCAAACTACATCTGTAACTTTTTGTTGAGGCTGATTGACACACATGTGCTATAGAATTTCTTCTTGCACTGGAGTTTACCATCTGAAGTGGCTCTTCTTGAGCCTTCTGGTGGCCACCACACTTTAAATTACGTTATTTGAAATACTTATTATTTGCTATTATAGATCAGTGAACATTTTTGACTGTGCTGAAATCGGACCAAGAAATTCTCTTCTAAATTAGTTTGTAAGAAGTGGTGCTATTTTACCGAGCTACTTCAATTCCAGATGCTAGAATGACTTCCTTCAAAGTAATATCACCTCACCTAAAAAGAAGTCAGCTGTAGCTTCCTTTAGATATGTACTAGATACTGCATTGCTTGAAAGAATTGAAGGGACTTTTCAGTAAAAGCTTCTGAACTGACATTAAACTTTCCTAGAGGATCATGCTGCCTTAATATTGAGACATTTCTGAAGATCTGATTATCATATATACTTTTACCCAAGGTCTGAGCCAAAGATTCTAACTCTGCAGCAACCAAATAGATTTCTGACTTTTCTGGTTGCTAATTTCATTTCTTTCAAATTTAAGCAAAAAGTTCAGATTCAAAAAAGTGGTTTCCAATGGGAAAACAAAGTTAGACAAAGTCTTTTCTTTAATCAAAGCAGTTTCTATCTCATCCAACTCCATTAATTTCGGCATCTATTTTCCATTGTAGCAGGTGTTATTTATCAATCATACATCATCTTATAAAAATTCTCTTTCAAATTGCTGTTTTTGTTGTTAGTTGCGAAGTCGTGTCCGACCCATCGCAACCCCATGGACAACGTTCCTCCAGGTCTTCCTATCCTCTACCATCCTCTGGAGTCCATTTAAGCTCACGCCTACTGCTTCAGTGACTCCATCCAGCCACCTCATTTTCTGTCGTCCCCTTCTTTTGCCCTCAATCTTTACCAGCATTAGGCTCTTCTCCAGTGAGTCAAATTGTAATTCAGTATAAATTTTATCCCTTTATCCCATACATTATGTTATATTCAAGGTTTTTTACTCATTTGATCATATAATCTTTAATATATTGGTCCTCCATATTTATTTTCAATAATAAGGAAGACATCTTCTGCAAAGCTTTTGACTCAGTAGTACACGATAAACTTCTCCTAAAACTAAAATCCTATGGCATTTCAGGACCCCTCCACAAATGGATATCTGCTTTTCTGTCTAACAGACAACAAGTGGTCAAAATTGGCAATGCTCTATCTAATCCTGTTCCTGTCAAGTGTGGCGTTCCTCAAGGCAGCGTCCTTGGACCAACACTCTTCATACTATACATTAATGATCTTTGTGACCATATCTCAAGTAATTGTGTTCTCTTTGCTGACGATGTCAAACTATTTAACACCACAGACAATACATCTATCATTCAAAAAGACCTTGATCATCTAACCGCTTGGTCTAAAACTTGGCAACTCCAAATCTCAACCAGCAAATGCTCAGTCCTACATATTGGAAAAAAGAACCCAAACACTAAGTACATACTTGATGGACATTACCTCACAGATGACCCCCATCCTGTTAAAGACCTTGGAGTTTTCATGTCAAATGATGTAAGTGCCAAAGCCCACTGCAACTACATAGCAAAAAAGGCTCTAAGAGTTGTTAACTTAATCTTATGTAGCTTTTTCTCCAAAAACACTACACTACTAACCAGAGCATATAAAACATTTGCTAGACCAATTCTAGAATACAGCTCGCCTGTTTGGAACCCTCACCACATCTCTGACATCAATACAATTGAATGTGTCCAGAAATATTTTACTAGAAGAGTTCTCCATTCCTCTGAAAACAACAAAATACCTTATCCCACCAGACTTGAAATCCTAGGTTTAGAAAACTTGGAACTCCGTCGCCTTCGACAAGACCTAAGTTTAACTCATGTAGAATCATCTACTGTAATGTCCTTCCTGTTAAAGACTACTTCAGCTTTAATTGCAATAATACAAGAGCAACCAATAGATTTAAACTTAATGTTAACAACTTTAATCTAGATTGCAGAAAATATGACTTCTGTAACAGATTCTGTAACAGAATCATCAGTGCTTGGACTTTACCTGACTCTGTGGTCTCTTCCCATAATCCTAAAAACTTTAACCAAAAACTTTCTACTATTGACCTCACCCCATTCCTAAGAGGACCATAAGGGGCGTGCATAAGCGCACAAACGTGCCTACCGTTCCTGTCCTATTGTTTTTCTTTTCTTCTTCCTATATATAAATATGCTTATACCTCCTAATATTTACTCATATATATGTTTATATACTATATAAATTTTTTGTATGACACATATATATTGTTGTGACAAAATAAATAAATAAATAAAATAAATCTTAGCAATAAATGTTGTTCATTAGTCCATAAATCCAATTCAAAATAATTTTTCTCATTGATAAAAACAAAAAAATATGTTGTTCAGTTTAAATCTACAAACTCAGCGTAGGCAAACCATTGACAGATATCACCTTCTCTTATCACCTTCTTTTAATTTAGGTTCTCCATCAAACAAAGTAAATGAATCAGCATACATCAACCACATTTGTGTGGTTATTATTTGTCTTCTAAAAAAGTTTATTGGGGTGACAACCATGATTTTAGGAGTGATTCTTACCTTATATCTGCTCCAAACTTTCATTGTAGCACGCCTAACAAAATGATTTTAAAAATCTGTGTTAAAGGTGTTAACCTTTACTTTATCATACCATACCTTGTCACCTAAATTTTAAATCACATCCTTCCAACTCTAAGCTATTCCTCGGAGTCATCCATTATTTCATCCATATTAGACAAGAAGTAGCAAAGTATAATTTTAAATCAGATAGATCTAATCCATCTTTTTCGCATCTTGCAACAATTTGTATGTAATTCTTGGGTTTTCTCCCTGCCACACAAATTTAGAAATATATTTTTGTCATTGTTTTTGAATGGTGCATCAGTAGTCAATATTGGTACTGTCTGGAATAAAAATAACTTCCTGGGTAACACATTCACCTTAATTACTGAAATTCTACTGAGTACTGACAATTGAAGTTTTTGCCACCTCCACAAGCCTTTTTTATTGTCATTCCATACTTTGACATGATTATTCTGAAACAATATTCCATTCATATTAGTCAATATAACCCCAGGTATTTAACTTTCTTTTCAGTTTTAAAATTCATCATTTTGGTCTTGATCACGTGTAGTCATATTTTTAATCAACTTTTTTTTTTGCTTTTTGCTTATTTATTTTAAATCCAGGAAACATGTAAAAGTCTTTTAGTTTCCTTCTGAATGTTCTATATCATTCTTGGGTTCCTGTAGAATCAACACTAAATCATCTGCAAGAGTCCTTAGTTTATAAGTCTCTTTTTTAATTTTCAAATTGTCTTTTCTCATCCAACCTCATACTAGCATCTCTGTTCAAAACTTCTAGAACTAAAATAAAAAGAGGGTGGTGACAGAGGAGATACATACCTTGTTTCATTCTGAGCTTCACAAAGTTTAGTTTAATCACTATTGACAATAATATGTGCCATTTGTGTTTATCAGTTTAATTCCTTGAAGAAGGATCATCATCTTTCTGAGAGTATTATTTTTTATTTTCTTTTATTGACAGACTTAATTAATACAATACTACTACATACTTTTCTACTTAACTTTTTGGATTATGAAAATTTAAGGAATGGAAATCAATACGGGCCAACAGTATAAGTTTTCCTGTTTTGCCTTTGGGCGTCTACTGCCACTACTGTTTCACTTTGTAAATTTGTCAGATTTAGCAGAAGTATTAGGGCAGGCTCTCAGTTTGTATCTCGTTCCAGGGAGAATGATACCTAGCACACCCGTGTCCACATTTGTAATGTATCTTTAAGAGTTTTGGAGGGAAATTTAGGCGGGAACTTACACGTTCCTGATTGGTTAATGCACCGGAGAAAACTGTATATAAAGAGGGGTTTTACCGGACGTTCTTTGCTGGGTTCACTATAAACTAAAGAGCTGTTGTCACTCATCTGGTCTCCTGTCTCGTTATTGCCCGAATCTAACACTGGCGACGAGGGTGGGATGTAGGCAGTGAGATCGGGAAAAAAGGCGCGAACCCAGCCAGTTTCAAGGACGGAGAGTAGCGATGTCCAGCTACACGCCGCCACCGCCATTCGACCCAGCAAAGGAGAAATGGGGGTCATACATGGCTCGTTTCGAGTGTTTCCTTGAAGCAAACGAACTACAAGGAGTTTCGGACAACAGGAAGCAGGCATACTTCCTGAGCCATTGCGGTCCAGAGGTCTTCGACACCGCAGAGTCGCTATCAGAGCCAACGCCGGTACAGTCGGTACCGTGGCAGACGCTGCAAACGGCACTTCGAGCGCATTACGCCCCAGTACCCTCAAAGTTCGTGCAACGGTTCGAGTTGAGGCAGAGGGTACAGCGAGAAGGCGAGTCGATAAGCGTGTACATGGCAGCGCTAAGAAAAGCCGCAAATCACTGTGAGTACCGAGATTTGGAGGACTCCTTACTCGAACAACTCATTTGCGGGGTAAGAGACATTCGATTACAACGCCGGCTGCTGTCCAAGAGCAACCTAACCCTGGCCCTAGCGCTGGACGAGGCTAGGGCTCATGAAATGTCGACCAAGGCGGCAGAAACTTTGCAAAAGCCGTCGGCGCCAGGAGCCGGAGCAAAAGCAACTCCGGTCCACAACGAGGAAGTCCAGGCCGAGTCGGAAGGTGAGGAAGAGGAAGAGGCTTTCCACACCCAGAAGCCGGGGAAAGAGGACCGGAGTGAATGTATGAGCTGCGGGGGCCAACACCAACGACAACAATGCAAATTCAAGGACGCAACGTGTCGGCGGTGCGAAAAGAAGGGTCACATAGCGCAGGCCTGTCGAGCCCCCCAACCTTCCCGCCAAAAATTCAAACCGACCAATCAGAGCGCGGGAACTGCAAAACGGCCCGGGATTGGTCCATTCAAAAAGGGCGCGAAGTTAAACCAGACTTCAGCAAGAGTAGCCCTAGCATCGACGCGGCTAGAGAAAAAGATTTTTACAAAGGTACACGTCGAAGGGGTACCTTGCAAGATGGAGGTGGATACCGGCTCATCTATCACAATGATGTCATGGGACACCCTCAAGAGGGACTTGCCAGCCATCGCGGCGCAGGTTACAGTCCCAGCATATACGAGTTCAAGACTACCAAGGAACCGGAATTCCTGTGCGAGGGGGAACGACAGTCCAAGTCAAGTATGGACAGTTCAAGAAAACCCTGCCAATCACCATAGTCGACGGAACCTTACCAAGTTTGCTTGGACTTGACTGGTTCCGGGCTTTGGGCATGGGAGTGACCGGGGTGTTCCGTAGTGAAATCGACCTCAAGAGTGAACTGCTGAAGGAGTTCGAGGACGTTTTTGAAGATGGCTTGGGCAAGTACGAGGGGACCCCTATTTCCTTCAATTTAGACCCCCAGGTTGCCCCCATCAGGTTGAAGGCTAGGAGGGTTCCATTCGCCCTAAAGCCCAAGATTGACCGGGAACTGGACAAACTAGTAAACCAGGGAATACTAGTGCCCGTTGATCACGCAAAATGGGAAACACCTATAGTCACCCCAGTCAAACCGGACGGGTCAGTCCGGATTTGTGCTGACTACAAGGCAACGTTAAACAAAGCATTGCAGAAGAGTGCATACCCCGTCCCAGTAGTGCAACACTTACTGCACTCGTTGGGACAAGGGCAAGTTTTCGGCAAACTAGACTTGGCTCAAGCCTATCAGCAATTACCAGTAGATAGCAGCACAGCCGAAGCGCAAACCATTGTCACACACCGCGGCGCATTCAAATGCACCCGGCCCCAATTCGGGGTGAGTGTAGCCCCAGGGCTGTTCCAGAATCTAATGGAGCGACTATTGCAGGGTCTACCCGGGGTAGTACCGTATTTTGACGATGTTTTGGTATCAGCCGAAAATCTAGTGGAACTAAGGTACGACTGAGGAAAGTTTTGGGCATTTTCCGGTCTGCCGGGCTTAAAGTTAAGCTAAACAAATGCCAAATCGGGGTCGGATCCGTAGAATTCCTGGGCTACAGAATAGATAGGGAAGGGATTCACCCCACGGAGAGCAAGGTGAGGGCCATCAGGAAGGCCCCAGCCCCAAAAAATAAAACGGAGTTGCAGGCGTTTTTGGGTCTGGTCAACTTCTATGCGGTGTTTCTCAAGAACAAGGCGACAATAGCCGAACCGCTGCATAAGCTACTGGCTAAGAATGCCGCGTGGTCATGGGGGAAAGTGGAAAATAGGGCATTTGAAGGGGTAAAGAACCTATTGTCTAGTGATAGCCTCCTCATCAAATTCAACGGCACGTTGCCATTAGTCCTGGTCTGCGATGCATCCCCACGGGTGGGGCTGTGCTCAGCCATAGGTTACCGAATGGAACAGAAGCCCCTATAGCATATTACTCCCGAACAATGTCTTCGACTGAAAGGAACTACAGCCAGCTGGATAGGGAGGCTTTGGCTATAGTCTCAGGAGTGAAAAAATTTCACGAATATGTATTCGGCCGAGACTTTGAAATTGTAACGGACCACAGACCCCTGTTGGGCCTGTTAGCGGGCGACCGCCCCACGCCCGTGGCACTGTCACCCAGACTAACTCGATGGACTATTTTCCTGGCGGCATACTGCATAAGCTGATCTACCGCCCGGGAAAGGAGATGGGGCATGCGGACGCTTTGAGCAGATGCCCGTTACCAGAGACTATTGAAGATCCAGCCCCAGGGATACCTGTCCTACTGATTGACTCTTGGGACGCTGGCCCTGTCACTTCCAAGGAAGTGGCAAGGGCGTCTTACAAGGACATTACCATAAGGACTGTGATTGGATGGGTGGTGAGGGATGGCCGCTGCGCCGGGCGAGCGTTTCAGGACTTTGAAGAAACGGGAAGAATTATCTGTTCAAGGGGTGTCTGTTATGGGCGGATAGGGTGGTTATTCCGGAAAAATTACGGAAAAAGGTACTAGAACTGTTGCATGTGGGCCACCCGGGTATAGTCCGGATGAAGAGTCTAGCAAGGAGCTATGTGTGGTGGCCCAGGATGGACAATGAAATCAGTGACGAGTTAGGGAGATGTCAACCCTGTCAAGAGTCGAGGCCACTACCCCCCACGGCCCCTATCAGGGAATGGGAGAAACCACAGGGGCCATGGTCTAGGATTCACGTAGATTTTGCTGGGCCATTTCATGGGCAAACCTTTTTAATCGTAGTCGATGCCTTTTCGAAATGGTTAGAGATTATCCTAATGAAATCCACAACGGCAGAAGCCGTTATCTCAGTCCTGAGACACCTATTCGTCACCCATGGGTTGCCTGACACCCTGGTATCCGATAACGGCCCACAATTCACGGCAACACAGTTTGAGGGGTACCTAGCGGAGGAGGGCATCAGACATGTCCTCTCGGCGCCTTTCCACCCGGCGACGAACGGACCTGCAGAACGTTTCGTTCGGAGCGCCAAAGAGGCGCTCTCTAGAATAAGGCCGGGCGACTGGCAATTAAAGATAGACACTTTCCTTGCAGTCCAACACAGAACCCCCTGTGTAGCAACTGGCCGTAGCCCGGCGGAACTATTAATGGGACGGAAACTCAGGTGCCAACTAGACCGACTAAACCCCACATACACCCCAGACGGGTACAAGGGAACACAAGGAAAAACGAGGGAAATGACAGTCGGGGACCAGGTGTGGGCACACAACTATAGCGAAGGCCCAACCTGGTTAAAAGGAACGATTATAGGGGTAACCGGTCCGAAATCATATATTGTGGATATGGAGGATGGCCGGGTATGGAGACGCCACATAGATCAAATACGCAAAAGACTAGCAAGTAACAGAGACAAAAATCAGCCAGGCCCTGACTATCCAATGTTTGAATTCACAGCTGACTCAAACCCGGGGCAAACGAGGGACTTATCTGAGTTCGACGAAGTCCAGCGACGCCAACCGGGCCCTCAGGAGGACTGCAGGGACAACTCTGCAAATAATCCAGGGCTGGATAGCCCAGAGGAGGAGCTTGGAGGAACTCACAGTCCCTCCGGACAGCTCGACTCACTCCCCGAGAATGAAGTGCGCAGGTCTGAGCGAGTTAGGAAACGCCCAGCCTACTTGCGTGACTACATAGAGAAATAATATGTTAATGTTATGTAAATATGGTTACAATGCGTTCTGGGAGGGGAGGAGTGTAATGTATCTTTAAGAGTTTTGGAGGGAAATTTAGGCGGGAACTTACACGTTCCTGATTGGTTAATGCACCGGAGAAAACTGTATATAAAGAGGGGTTTTACCGGACGTTCTTTGCTGGGTTCACTATAAACTAAAGAGCTGTTGTCACTCATCTGGTCTCCTGTCTCGTTATTGCCTGAATCTAACAACATTGGTGGAAATGTATGAAGTGGAAACTCTAGCTTCTGGTTTGGTCATGGGCCAAAATGCTCACATAATTATTACACAGAGCCCCATTTTTCTCTCAGTTCCATCTTGGTTGTTTTAGGCCTCCTGCAGCTGGGGCCCAGCCATAGATTTCAGTCTCCGTAATGATTTCTCAACATCCATCCAAAGGTCTGTTTCAGTCATAGACTGAATACAAATATCTCCCAGGATCTTTAAAAGGGCTAAAACTATATAATCATCAGCTAAGCAACAAGATTTAGAACTCTGTGCAAAAAAAGAATTAATGTTGCTTTTTCTTTGTTATCTCCTCCCTCTGTTAGATTCCTACCTTCTGTGCAAGCATTATTTTGAGGAGGTAGTCCATAAAGTTATTTTTTTTTCCAATCAGTATCTGAGACACAAATTAAGGATAGAACAACCCTTCACATGGTCCACTATTAAATATCTTTTCATTCTTCATCAAAGATTAGTAGTGGAAATATTTATCTCTGATTTCTAAAGCTTTATAACTTTCCTAACTTATTTTATATCAATATTATCAACATTCCACAAGTGTTATAATTGTCTCGGTTGAGCAGAAGCTACAACATTACTGCTCTGTTAGGTATTCATTTTGGACCATTTTCCATGTCATCTCTTCTCCTTCTGGTAAAATGGATAAAGAGAGGGTTATATATCTTATCATTCTTGAATCTTTGCATTTCCATCTCCATCCTAGTGCACATAACTATGCAGACAAGGAGATTGCATAAAACTGCCAACAATCGGACATGTATGGCTTGGTACAAACAATTACCTCAGGAAATGCATTTCCTCATCTTCTAGAAAGACAAAGAAGTGTTCAATTGTGTCTTGTTAGTTCAGCAAATTTATTGTAGCTACACTAAGAGGACAGGAGCGCAATTATTTTGGACCTTAGCCATCTTTCATGTTAATCAGGTGATAATATTTATTTCCATTGAATGATATTAAGCAATGCACAGAGCCCGTCCTAACCCTTCTTTAAATATGTGGGTTTTTTGAGGTACTTGTGCCCTATTGTTGTTTATATTAGGGGTCACCAACCTTTTAGACCTCAAGGACCACTAAATTCATTATTTTAAATCCCATGGACCACTAATATGAATTTGAAAAAAAGATAAATAGTTTTTAGTGCAATATAAGAAGTGCAAATAATTTTTCTACGGACCACCAGTGGTCCACGGACCACCGGTTGGTGACCCCTGGCTTATATAGTCTCAACCACTAAAATTAAAGAGACTGTTGATTTAATTCAGTTTTTATGCCACAATTTTAGAAGCACATTGATGACTGCCATTTAAAGAGCCACACTTACAAATAGTCAACCTGTTTTTTTATTTTATAATTTGCCTTCTTATATGTATCCTTAGTTTTTATTAATTGTACCCCTTCCTAAAAGGTTTTCTTTCTCTCCACCTGCCCCCTCCCCCTCGCCCTATTTATTTGTTGCTGCATTTGTGTTAATTCTTATGAAAATTGTTATACATTTGTTAACTGAAAAGCATTTTTTAAAAGTGAAAGAAGAATTAGACAGTGAACGTGACTGGGGAACCCATTTTAAAGTCAGCTATAGCAAATCTTGATCTAATTGACTGTGTTTTCACAAAGGAATCTGCAATTTAGGTTATAAATTCCTTTCATGGCTCAAAATGGCAAAAAATTTAGGTTATAAATTCCTTTCATGGCTCAAAATGCAAAATATTGTAAAATCTCATTCCAGTTTTTAAATGAAAAGATGGAAGTGTGCTAGTGTACCAAAGACATAATTAGTTATTGAGAAATAATTGGCTTTGCTATTATTATATAGGTATCATCACTTGCAGAGCATTTTTTATAAAACAACTATAATATTGCAAAAGATGTGAAGCCTAGAATTATAGGTAATTTCTTAAAAGGTGTAATGCCCTCTTTTAGCTTAGTCAGTGAGGCTATTATAAGCCCATTCCCAGGCTAACAAGGTGGAATATTTCTTTACCATTAACCTTCAGTGCCCATAATACATTATGACATCCATATGATAAGATGCTTTAAAGCATGACACTGGACTATTTATTTTTATAGCAGTGTGAAGTTCTGCGTTTTCTGGTTCAATTCTGCTGCACACCACGTCCTGTACAAAGTATGCTATACCCTTCACCCTTACAGACACCAACTGAAAGGTTTCCTGTTGAGATGGAAGAGGACTAAAAAAACTCAGGAACTTATTTTTTAGGAGCTTTACATGAATTATAAGGTAGAAGAAGTAACCAACTGTTGCCCTGTTGTGACTGTTATAAATCAGCTGAGGCTGCCTCGTTGGAGATTACCAGTCCAAGAGGGAGATATTTGAAATGGGTTGTTATATAGTGACTCAGTCACTCAGAGACAAAGAAGCAGAATAGCAGGTTTAAACTGAAACCGTCCGTTTAAAGAATAGACGTGTGAAATTCTAAGTCTGAAATAATACACAAAGTGAGAATGTATTCATTGAGCTTTCTGAGAAGTGATAAACCTGTTTTGATCAGATTTTAGTTGTGCGAGAATAAAGAAAAATCTGGAATCATTAGTGAAAAGCCTCTTTAGTAGCAAGTCTCTCTCTCTCTCTCTCTCTGTCTCTGTGCATATTCAAAGGAACATAGATTTTTATATTTGAAATAAACCATCTTGGAAAGAAACCATGGAAGGAAAGTTGCCATATACTTGGCTTTTCTTTTCTTTAAAAGTATCTGTGTATTTGTTTCTGCTCTGAAAGAAATTACATGGAAGCCTCTTTTTCCTTCAAGATAAAGCAAGATAAAGCAGGAATGATTTTTTCAGTCTTTAGGAAAGGAAGGAAGGAAGGAAGGAAGGAAGGAAGGAAGGAAGGAAGGAAGGAAGGAAGGAAGGAAGGAAAAGAAAGAAGAAAGAAAGAAAGAAAGAAAGAAAGAAAGAAAGAAAGAAAGAAAGAAAGAAAGAAAGAAAGAAAGAAGCAATTGCTTTAAGGCAAATGTGTCAAACTCAATTTCATTGAAGACCCCATCAGGGTTATATTTGATCTCAGAGGAACAGAGTGGGCATGGCCAGCTCGACGTCGGGGGTGCCTGTGGAGGTGTCATGCTCCGGTCGGAACCTGAGTCTGCAGGGGAAGATGAGCTGGAACCTGAGGGGGTGGCTTTGTGGCTTCGGAAGAAAATGGGGAAGGGCAGGGCCAATCAAGCCAGGTCCTTTCAGGATTAGGACATCTTGTAAACAGGGAGGAACAAGGGCAGGATGAACATGAGAGACAGAGCTCAGGTGAGGAGCAAGAACCACCACCTCCTGATCCAAGAGCATGGAGAGTGGGGAGTGCACCACCCATCTTCACAATGCACACCTGGGGAATGAGACTTAAGGAGATGCTGTGAGGGAGGGGCATTTGTCAGGAACAAACATTGAATTCCTGAAGTGTTCAGTGCCTGCATTTGAACTTCCCAAGAGTCCTTGCATTCTTTCTGGACTAATTACCTGGATCCTTTGCTTCCTGAATTCCTTGATTTGCCCTGATGGATTTATTGCTGTACAGCCTTGGTGTACACAGTGCTGGGCTGGACTATTTGCAGCCAAAGGCCGGTTGAGATGTGTGTGGGGGTTTGATATCACTTTGGTTTGGGACTGGCCAGAAACATGGGAGCATTTGGGAAAATTTGGAGCAAGAAAGGGGCTGTTTGAACTGCCAGCTGTTTGTGTTATCTCTGTGCCATGCCCCAGGTCATCACAGGAGGCCTGAATGCTCTCAAGCTCCATGGTGGCCTCCTGCAACTCTCTACCAGCAAGAATGGAACTCAGGAGGGCCGCCTGCTCTATTTTCGCTGGCAGAGTCACCATGGGCCAGACCTTTGCTGTTTCTGAGGCAGTCCTGCGGGCCAGATCTAAGCAGCCTGTGGGCCGGATCTGGCCCCTGGGCTTTGAAGTTGACACCCCTGCTTTAAGAAGATAACTCATGAAGATTAATACTTTTCTTTCTCTTTTTGCAGAGTATCACATAAAATTTAAGCCTGAACAATGAACAAGTTTCATTGATCTTACAATCAATCAGTCAATCAATTAATCAAGGCATTATATAAATGATGCAACTTAAATAAATGATGGAATATAGTATAAATGGTTTTAAAAGGACTTATAATTGCTTACAACTATGGATTCAAATGAAACAATAGTTAATTTTGAACTTGGAGCAAAATATGCATTTGAAATGTGCCATAGAACATTTCCAGTTAACTCAGTGGAACAAAATCTATTTGTCTTTGTTCCGTATTAAACTCGATATGTTTTGACCAACTGCTTTAGACTTGTTTTCAATCCAGAATAACTGGGGTTCTTGACCATGTTGGATGTCTGTCATCAGAACTACA
Source organism: Ahaetulla prasina (assembly GCF_028640845.1). Taxonomy (NCBI): domain Eukaryota; kingdom Metazoa; phylum Chordata; class Lepidosauria; order Squamata; family Colubridae; genus Ahaetulla; species Ahaetulla prasina. The sequence goes on along the minus strand of NC_080546.1, from coordinate 28,363,089 downwards.
TAAACTGTATGACTTTTTTAAAACATTAACATCTGTTTTGGACATATTGGGAACATCTTTGCTCTCACTCCTTAGAAAGATCTGTTGAGATAAGAATTTGTTATTAGGAAACCTTCAATGGAGAGGAATAAATAGAAGCCTTATTGTTTCTTTAAATAAACCCTCTAAATAACTTACAGGACAAAGAGAGCAGCTAATCTTTTAAATATTTCTTTCAATTAGCATGTTCCACTGAGTAGTCTGAAGATACATCTGGCCTAAAAATAAAGCAGGCCTAAATTGTACCTCCCTCAATCTGCCTGAGATAGTCTTAATTTTTTAAAAAGTCCTTCTCCAGATTTTCTGTAAGCAACGACATCCTACATACTTGGTGAGATCAATTAACAAATATGGCATGCTTTTTTTTTTTGCTAGCCTATCAAGCATAACCCCAGGAAAAAACCCAAATTGTTTTTTTTCCTGATATTTTCCCTTGATTAAAAGAAGTTATTAGATTTTTTTAAAAAATGAAGAGGTGTTGGTGCTTCCTAACTCATGACTGATGTTATTATATTAATAAAACAGACCATTCACAACATTTCGTCTGCATTAGTTGGTCCTAAGGATATTGTATATTAGTTTTCATGCTCCTTTTTTTGATATTAGTTGCTGATTGATCTGTTCCGGTCTGTTAATCTCTGCGTTGCTCTTCAAAATTTCTGGAAAAGTTTATTTAAAGATTTTACAGATTCTTCTTCAATTGCTTGCTCTATTTCTGTAGCCTTCTGACTTGGTAATAATTGAAATTATCCTGCTTCATCTTCTGACACTTGAAGCACTTGCAATTGGAAAATATCTTCTAAGGCAGAGGTGCCAAACTGGCGGACCACAAGCTGGATCCGTCACACATAGGCCATGCCCACCCCAACTCCGTGAAAGGGAAAAACATTGGGATACGTCACGAGACGGCAATGTGACGTTGCGAGTTTGACACCTGTGTTCTAAGGTATCTTGAATGTTGACATCTCTACTATTCAGAATACTTTTTCCATGTTAGCCTGATTTTTGATTTGTTACTCTGTGATCATTAATATATCAATTTGAGGCTAAGCCTTTTGAATTCAGGGATCTTTTGGAATCTTCTACATTTTCTGTTTTCCTCCTGATGGCTCTGGAAGGTTCGACCATTTGGCATTTTTATTCCATGTGTGATTTTACCCCAGTTTATTGCTACTATAGCATATTCATCTAAACCAGTGGTGGGATGAAATTTTTACTACTGGTTCTGTGGGCATGGCGTGGCATGATGGGCATGGCAGGGGAAGAATACTGTAAAATCTCCATTCCCTCCCCACTCCAGGGGAAGGTTGCTGCAAAATCCCATTTCCTCCCAATCAGCTGGGACTCAGGAGGCAGAGAATAGATGGATTCGGGGCCAGTCAGAGGTGGTATTTACCAGTTCTCTGAACTACTCAAAATTTCTGCTACTGGTTCTCCAGAACTGGTCAGAACTTGCTGAATACCACCTCTGCTCTAAGCTGAATTCCATTGCTATACCTGTGCTAAGAATTCTTACGGTTTTTGTCAATGACTGGATTTCAATTTCTGATTTTTAAAAAAATCTGCATCATTATTGTATAAACGTCTATGCCATCTGACTGTCAGAGACTCTGGGTGTTTTACAAATTATTTCAAACATTATAAACAATGACAAGAAACAAAAAGAGTAAACGTTGCAGTATAACAAATTGAAAAGAAAAGCAAGTTAAAAGGAGGCTTCAGTCACCCTGACTAAAGGCCTGGGCAGAGCCATAAACACACTTTCCTGACTAAAATGTGGAGCTTTAAGTCAAATTTCTACTCTCTGTCCTATCATTGTATGGACGATCTACCTTTTGTTTTAAAGGAAGAGTGAATCTACATAAAGTAGGTCAGGTATCAAGACTTGTCTTCTCTGAACATGAAGCAGCCACAATGCCAAACCATTGGAATCCACAATAGAATTTTTAAAGGAGTTGCTGGAAGCAACATTAGAGAGGAACAACTTATGAGACTTCTGTGGAATTGTCAATCTGTTTTATTGACTCTAACACGGGGAGGAGTGGGGTACGACAATTGTAGAAATACTCTTCTCATTATATATTTTAGCATTTTATGAACTGCCGCAAAGTAAGTAAATGGAGCATTTTATTTATAAAAAGGAAGAAGGTAAACGAGTGCCTTGTGTCAAAGGAAGAAACACAATGGCATAAAGATACTGTTTAGATTGGAAATTTGTGTTAGAAGGAGTTGCATTGAGCACAGTTGTTACAGTTGGCTTCTTACATGTTCTGAGGGTGATGTGTTGCTGTAAACTTCTACCTCCAATGCAGCTTGCATAATCTCAGATATGCCCGTATTTTTCGGACTGTAAGATGCACCAGACTATAAGACACACCTAGATTTAGAGAAGAAAACAAGAAAAAAAAGTTTTTAGCCTCCAGGTGTCTTGTTTTCGCCCTCCCTGGCCCCCAGAAGCACTTTTCAGGCCGAAAACAGGCTCATTTTTGGCCTCCCAAACCCTCCGTGCATCCTGTTTTCACTAAAAAAGGCAGCCGTTTTTGGCCTGCAAAGTGCTTCTGAGGCCAGGGTGGGTGAAAATGGGATGCGTGGAGGGTTTGGAAGGCCAAAAAGTACCCATTTTTGCCTAAAACTGGCCTAGTTTTGGCGAAAACAGGACATGCAGAGCACTGCAGAGTGCTTCTGGGGGCCGGGGAAGGAAAAAACATGACACGGGGGGGGGGGGGTTGGGAGGCCAAAAACAGGCCCGTATTTGGTCTATAAGACCCACCGAAAATTTCACCCACTTTTGGGGGGAGGGGGGAGTATGTGGCCATACTCCAAAAAATACAGTATTTGTTTTAAAAAAATCAATTGATTCTTTATAGGTATCGATAATCTGGAAATAGTTATTCAATGTTTATCAACATGTGTTTTCTTTAAAAATGGGAAGATGCAGTACTGCTTCAAGTACCTCGCGCATGCTAACTCATATATCTTAATGGAAATTCATTCTGCTTTATTATTTCGTGACAAATAATGGACCGAATGCTTAATGGCTTTCAACCACTTGCGAGTGGCGTCGCTTTTTCTCTCTCCTGCTTGTGCATGCACGCGTGTGCACGCTCTCTCTCTCTCTTGCAAAATATAAGACAAGGCCAAAGCTTAAATTAAAATCCTCAGGTTCTTATCTCCTTCCCACAGGAAAGCAAATCTGTGTTGAAAACCGTAAAATTAAGAGGAGAGGAAGGATAGCATAATTTAGCAAAAATCCATGCAGAAGATTCTGAGCTATATGACTGGAGGGATAGGTCAGACATTAAAATGATACTACTTGCTAATGCAAGTTCCTTAAGGTAGTGCTCTGGAAACAACGGAAAGTATGCAAAGAAAAAGTAGCAGATTAAAAAAAAATATGGCAATTTTGTAGTGACAATAAAACACAGGCTCTGGTACTGTGTTTGAAATATGGTCTGTCATACAAATAATATATGATTTAAATAATGTCAATGAAAAAGAATCTATTTTTAGTTTCCACTATTTTCTGAGTGGAGGTTTAATGAACAATATCTGCATTTTGGAATGAATCTCTCTTCCCTTCCCAGAAGCCTATCCGACATGAGTGTATATTTGTGATTATTTCAAAGAATGCTGAAAGGGTTTTTACACAGTGTTTTCAAATTATACTGAGATTTTTCTTGAGTGCAGAAAAGGGAGAATGAACCAAAGAACATGATTTAATAATGCAAATGAGTCTCAGACATTTTTCATGTTTTGCATAGATGTATGTATGAAAAAAAAGGGGGGATTACTGTGGTAACTCTAATACTTTTCAGCTTGAGGGGATTGTTGCACCCATCAACAGAATAGCTTGATTTCTTTCCATGCTTCAGAGGAGACTTCCTTTACCTGACTATTGAATTCCATTTTGTAGCAAGAGCATTGCTTCTCTTTTAAGGAAGACAGAAAACACTATACAGCTGATAACACCCCAATTGCCAAAAGCTAAGCAGGGTCAGATCAGGTTTGTATTTGGATGTAAGACCTAGGGCTGCAGACTAGAAGTTTGGAAAGAATTGTAAAAAAAAAAGAAAAAAGAAAAAGCAGTTTTTTCACCATTAAGAACACTGCTTGTTGTGGTAGTAGTTACTAAGAATCAAGCTCTATTTGAAAAATTCTCTACCTTACTATGATCCACAGTTCTTTTTAGCACATTTCTTTTATTAAATATGAGGCCAAATAAGTTGTTTGATAATTGGTAATATTAGACTACAGTACTATATTTACATGCTCATAAGTGATCTGTGTTTGAGGCTAGACAGGAATGCCTAAAACAGGAGCATGTAAGACAGGGGTGACAAACTCAAGGCCCATGGGCTGAATCTGAGCCGCAGGGTGCTTAAATCGGGCCTGCAGGGCTGCTCTGGAAACAGTGAAGGACCGGCCTGCAGTGCCTCTGCCAGAGAAACAGAGCTCACGAGGGTCACGCATGGCCTTCTCAGGCTCCATTTTCAGCTACGACCGCCTCCTGCAGCCTTCTGCCAGCAAAAACGGAGGTAGGGAGTCCTGGACTCCATATTCACTGGCAGACAGCTGGAAGGTGTCAAGCTGGCGATGCCCACCCCAGCCACGCCCACTTGGCCCACCTGAGGTCAAACACAATCCTGATGCAGCCCTCAATGAAATCAAGTTTGACACCCCTGCTTTAAGATCTTAATGTTTTAAAACCTTTTGTTTAAAATAATAATTAAAAAATTAACTTGGTGTGCTGTGAAAGAAAGTCTTTGGTACAGTATTGTCTTTGTTTTCAAGAATGTCTTTAATCCCTTTAGCAATCTTGTATAAATGAGAGGAGTGGATGGGTTGACTCTTAATATTTTGTTTAAAAATACCCCCAGCTGCTCAGTACAACTCATCAAGGTAGGATTAGATGAAGTTACAAAATATCCTCAGATTTCTGGTAAATTAGCGTTTGTGGCCATATGTACTAGAATGATAAAGGTTTGTAGCGGGTGCCATGATAAAACTATTTTTCCTGGGTAGTTTCTAACCTTATTAATTATTATTATTAATTATTAATTAATTATTAATCCATGTTAGCTCTACAATCCGTTATGGCTAGCCAGGTTTTTATATTCTCCTATCTGATTTTTGCTGTCTGAAATGAGCAACGAAGAGATACCTTGGCTATTTGTTATGTAAATTGTGGGAAGGACTAGTATTTGATCAATGGCTATTGTTTTGAATTAGACAGGCATAATCTGCAACCTGTGGTTTAGTTCACCCATTGTCCTGAACCTAACTTTGTTTGATTTTAGTTTCACATGTTTTATATACCTAGTCATTGTATTATTCATGATAATGGCTTGATAGTCTGGTGGTTTATTCATCAAACCATTATTTAAATCTCCACTTACAGTGAGAGTTGGCATGTGTGATTACAGGTAGTTCTCAATTTACAACAATTCGCTTAGTGACTGTTCATCTGCACTGAAAAAATGACTTATGGCCATTTTTCACAGTTATGACTGTTGCAGCATTCCATGGTCGTGTGATTTACATTCGAATGCTTGACAACTGACTCACATTTATGACAGTTGCAATGTCCCAGGGTCATGTGATCACAGTTGTGACCCTCTGACAAGCAAAGTCAATGGGAAAAACAGATTCATTTGATAACCATGTTACTAATTTAACAATTGCAGTGATTCACTTAACAACTCTGGCAAAAAAAATCATTAAAATGGACAAAACTCACTTAACAAATATCTCACTTAGCAACATGTTGGGCTCAGTTGTGGTCATAGATTGAGGACTACCTGTACTGATGTTTGTGAAACAGAATTAAATTGTCCCCCATGTGTCTTATTGTTCAGATAAAAAATGAGGCAATTAAATATGCACTATTTTTATCAGGCCTATTCGTTTAAGAAAAACCAAGCAAAAGAAAGAAATGCTACTCAAGCCTTTTTTTTTTGTTTGCAGTCCAACAAAGTCCCTGTGGTGCAACCTTCCCATGCAGTCCACCCTCTCACTCCACTCATCACCTACAGCGATGAACATTTTTCTCCAGGGACACATCCTTCACACCTCCCCTCAGACGTCAACACAAAGCAAGGTGAGCTAATCCTTCCATTTTTCAGCCTTTGAAAAGCTGTCTCTCTCATGTTTTCTTTTGAGAGCCTCAGATGCTGAAAAGGATATTTTCATACTATGAGGGTGAAGGTTCGTTCTCCGAGCTTGTGGGTTGGTTTCCAAACATTTCATTACCAGGTAACATCTTCAATGGAGTTTAGGGGATTTTCATGCTATCTTATAGTACTGGTGGATCCAGGTACATACCATAGGTTTTCCCTTTTTCCTGTTGTATTTGAAGTGGAGCCCAGAAATTGTAAAATATCTCTGAGTTGCTGTTTTTGAAAATTAGGGTCCCATTAAAGGAAAATACAATGCCATTGTTGCATTTTGTTATTAGCCATATGAAAGCTTAATGATTAAAATAAGCTTTCTTTAAAGGAATCTAAATTGCTTCCCTCTGATGTAATGTTACATTTACAGTACACATGTTCCTCATTCAACTATTGGAAGTAGTAACTTGGTCCTTGGAGTAGCTCAGCAGTTGAGACAATGGGCTTGTTGGTTGGCAAACTGGCAGCCCAGGTTCAAGACCTAAGCGCCACATGATGGGGTGAGTTCCCATCCTCGCCTCATCTTCTGCCAACCTAGCAGTTCGAATACATGCAAATACGAGTAGATAAATAGGTACCACTTCGGTAGGAAGGTAACAGTGCTCTGGGACATCATGGTGGCCACATGACCGCAGAATTGTCTTTGGATAGTGCTGACTCAATGGCCTTGAAATGGAGATGAGCAGTGCCCCCTATCATTGGCAATAACTAGCAGAGTAAAATCCTTTACCTTTTTTTAAACTTGGTCATTAACCAAAGTGGTTGCAAAATAAAACGCTGACTGTGCTTAGGATCATACCTCAGCTTTTTTTTTTTTTTTTTGCTTTAAGGACACAAAGATTATAAGGCAAGGATTGGTCACAAAGTTTATTTTTTTTATCATTGTTGTAACTTCAAATGGACCCTAAATGAGGCAGTTGCTAAATGAGGACTTAGCTGTACTTGGTTAGATAATTTTCATTTACTCTCAAGCACTTTTGTAATATTAGCTTGACCATATTACCTATTTTCTAATATATTTACATCAGTAAGTAGCCATTTGAATCATATCCAAAATTATATTTATATCAACTTCACATCTCTGTGGGTAGCAGAATATGCCAACTGCCTATTGATGGCCAAAAACTTAATGGGTGTTTTTAGTCATCTTTGTGAAACGCTATTATGAAACACTGTTGGCTAAAATGAGAGACCATGCAGTGATCAATAATGATTTGTTTATCTTACTTCTCTTGCTTTGCAAACCTCAATCCAGGTGTAAAAGCTAGATTCTCCATTTAAGGTCAGCTAATCATTGTGCTGCATCTTTGTAGATTTTATAATGTTTATAAAATAAAGTAGAATGAGTGGTACGGTGGCCTAGAGGTGGAGCTCTCGCCTCACAATCAGGAGGCTGTGAGTTCGATCCTAGGTAGAGGCAGGTATTTCTCTCTCTGGGCACGATGTAAATGTATCTGCTGAACAAAACTCTGCATTAGTGACAGGAAGGGCATCCGGCTAGTAAACACTCAGCTCCATTCAGTTGCCCAGACTCCACTCCACAAGGGATTATGGGGTCGTTAAAAGAAGATGATGATAAAATAAAGTAGAACCTTCCAGTGTAGTATATATCATAATCTAAGAACAATGCCTCAAGGTTTTTCTATATATCTTAATCAGGCCATAATTGCAGGACTAATTTGCCAGTTGTTTTTGAATGGGCATCCTATGTTTTCATCTCTGTATGTAACTCCTACAGGTCACTTCCTTCTAATTTATTCCATCCATGAACAAACTATAAATGTTAATGCTTCATATATTTGAAGAGACATACCTTGATCAAGAGAAGTTGATGCCCTAATAATTTAGACTTTAAAATAACAAGTCTGTATTTTTCCTGTAATATTACTACCTCTCTGGAAACTGAAAGATGATACCATTTAAAGTAAATATTCTCGGTTATATAAAACATGTGATGGTTTTATAACTGTAAGCGTGTATAAACTAGTGTTCAATTTTATAATCATTTTAGCCACTGTTTATCCACTGCAGGATGAAGGCCTCTTCTATAGGTTTCCAACCAATACAGTCCTGAGCTTTCTTTGTTGGGCCTGCAATACTTGCTGATGTTGTTGATCCACCTTGTTTTAGGTGTCTTTCATGGATGCTTTTTATCAAGTGGGATCCATTCTATGACTACCTTGGTCCACCTGCCACATCAGTTGTTCTTGCTATGTGACCAGCCCATTTCCATTTCAATTATCTTACTCTCTTGATGATATCACACACTTTTGTTTGTTCTTTAATCCAGTGCAGGTCTTTCTATCATGTCTTGTAATGCCGAACATATATCTTTCCATGGCTCTATGCGCCACTCGTAGCTTTTGTAACAATTGTGAGATTAGTGTCCATGTTTCACTGGCATATGTGTCGTGTCCCACTCCTCCGCTGACGGCCGGGTCAGGGAAATCTGAATCAGGTGTGCCTCTGCAGCTCTGCCAAAGTCCTAGCAAAGTCCTCAGGGCAGGCAGGAGACCAGAAAGTGACTTCAGCAAGATATGTTTAGACTTTGCCTGACTCAGAGAATGCCAGAAAGCAGGTCCTTTATATAGGCCATGGGGTGTGGCTCCATGACTCAGCACTTATCCAGGCCTGCCCCTCCCTTCCTTCTGTTGCCTCCATCTATCAAGTCTTCTGACACGAGGGTCACTCCAGTCTGCAGCTGTTGGCAATTGACCTCCCTCAGGCTCACATGCTGTGGAGGAGGGGGAGAGGTCTAGTTGCTCCGTTTGCCTGGGCATGGAGCCAGAGTTGGGGGCTGGAGATACTTCCTCCTCTTCAGCCTGTCTGGGCATGGAGCCAGGGCTGGGGCCGGGAGGCATACTAGGACATTCCTCCGTGTTCGGAAGCAGATAAGAAGGCCCTGGCTGTGGTGAAATCGGACGAGACACAACACTATGTTAGAACAGGTAGCACATACTGATCAAAAACTTTTCAGTCATTCAGGGGGAGGTTGTTCTTGAAAATTATGCTTAGCTTGCCGAATGCCTGCCAACACATTTAGCATGATGTTCAGTTTCCTTTGTTGTATCACCTTCCATTGAGATCTGTTGGCCAAGGTATATGTAACGGTCTACTACACCTAGTTCTTCTCCAGATATAACAACACCTTCTTCAAATCTTAAGTGATTTCAATAGGCACCATTCAGTTTTATTCCATCTTTTGCCTAGTCTAATTTGCGAAATACTTCTTCAAGGCAGGTTGAGAAAAGGATAGATGATATTATATCACCTTGTCATACACCTCATTCTGTGTTGGTTTCCACTTTTAAGATCATTAAGGCAAATTGTCGCCATTGTTTTTTTTTCATATATTGATTGTAGTAAGTTATATAACTGGGAATATTGACTTTACTTATTTTAAATAGTATCATCTTTATCTTTCAGGTACTTATTTAGATACTTCTTTTTGATTCTTTTTGAAGCTTGAGTTTGTACAATTTGGGATAATTTTTTGAAGTTTATAGATTGGTTTTTCAAACTCTGATCTCTATATTCCATAAGCACGTGAATGCAGCAATTTTTATCTTAGTAGAAGTTTCCTCCTTGATCAGGGGAGTTCTAGAATTTAAAAAATGAAAAACTTTTGAGTAATATGTTAAATAGAACTTTTATTAATACCTCTTAAATACATTTAAATAATTAAATAACATTTTTCACAATAATCCACTATAGGTTGGCTTTATCTACTGAGTTTGGGGACCAGTATATTTGCAAGTAGGGATGCGGTGGCTAAGATGCTGAGCTTGTCGATCAGAAAGGTTGGCAGTTCAGCGGTTCGAATTCCTAGTGTTGCATAACGGAGTGAGCTCCTGTTACTTGTCCCAGCTTCTGCCAACCTAGCAGTTCGAAAGCACGTAAAAAATGCAAGTAGAAAAATAGGGACCACTTTGGTGCAAAGGTAATAGCGCTCCATGCGCCTTCAGCATTTAGTCATGCTGGCCACATAACCACGGACAGAGCTGGCTCTTCGGCTTTGAAATGGAGATAAGCACCACCCCCTAGAGCCAGAAAACGACTAGCACACATGTGCAGGGGAACCTTTACCTATATTTGTAAAGGTTTTTTATATAGGCATGGTGTGGGCCTGGATTTTTTTAAAAATTATTTTATGCATACATAAAAGATGAGCTTTGTGTACAGATTAATTACACTTTTTAAGCCTCAGTCATAGTGGATCTTGCCAAGTAAGCCTAGTTATAAATGGTTCCTCTGCAGCAGTTGGCCTTCACTGGAGCAGCCTGCTCAGTTGGTGATGGAGGAAGTCAGGGATGGGTCCTACTTACCTTTACTAGATTGTTTTAGCTATTACCTCTTGGTAACTTAAACCAGCATTGTGCTGAAAGCTCAAGGTAGATAGGAATAGTGTCACATGGTGTCTTATCTTGGCTGATAACGTGAAACTAAAGCATATGCATGAATACAATCCTCCAAGCAGTTATGATCTTTATGTTATTTCCTGGCACATGAAGGAGTACTTTTATTTAGCTCTATTGCCTGGAGATGCCTAAAGGGATTCTTGTAGGTGCAGTAGAAAAGTATTATGGAACAGATAATTTATATATGTGGCTTCAATAGTATCTGTGCTCAATATATAGTATTCTGCCCATATGCCTTACTGTAAAAGAAAATTTAAAAATTCTTCTCTTAAACATTACCCTATGAACCATCAGTAACATTATAGTCTTTTTTATTAAGAATTAAAGTCATTTTTTAGTTCACAAATTTCTTTAAAGTAATCTCAGTAATCTACTGAGATTCCAAGGAAAATAATAGTATATGTTGTTTGTAGGAGATTTAGTAAAAGAGGAAGGAAATTTATAAATTTAGCAAAATAAGATTCACCGTTAACATGATGAATTTATTGCTCCTTGCTACTTTGTGTAGGTGTGAGTATGAGCTTAGCTAGTAAGTGCAAACAAGTAGTTTTGAACATTTCCTGTATATTTGAATGGATGGCAAGATGTTTATACAGTGTAAGGCAGCCGCAAGAAGAATGGAGTTCTCATTAATTGCACTTTCTTAATTGAATTTTATACTGTAGTTGGTCCTTCTAAACTAGGGGTGTCAAACTGAGGTCACGGCAGCGTCATGTGACATATCAGGACTTTTCTCCCCTTTGCTAAACCAGGTGTGGGTGTGACCAGCACATAACTCATCTGGCCCATGGGCCAGGAGTTTGACAGCCCTTTTCTAAACGATCTGATCACTTGTCCCTCTTATTATTTAGAATGCAGGATTTAGATATAAAATAAAACACTCGTTTTGTTTATTCCTTAATGCATTAAATCCATCAATACCTTTATGGTCTTTGTGAACATCATACCTCCTTGGGATATGAGATTTAGATAGAGCATGAAGACCACAGGGCTCATTTGGGGTTCGGATTACTTTTAATCCTTAAGGTGATTTTTAGAATTTGTAGAATATATTTTTTTTTTTACATTTTTGAGAGTGTGAATTGATGGATCATTTCCAGTGAGACTTTCTTAGTCTATTCCAAAAATATTAACTACTACAAGAATGACCTTGGCACTCAAGAGTCGATATGATGAGGAGCTTAGCTAGAGCTGAAGTGAGACTCAGAAGGTAAATGAATCATATCAAGTATGACCATTGCAGGCCTGAAAATGATTTTTAATTAACCACTGATCCTCAGTGGTTGCAAGTCCATAAAAGCTGTACATCTCAAGGGAACCATATAAAATGTATAAGCAGCAATTTACAAAATCTAATAAGTCTTTTTGAAACTGCTGCTTTCATTCATCCCCCCTGCCTCTTCTTATATATTTAGCTGTTCAATATGATTTCTCAAGACTTAAATCTATTAAAGTCACACAAACTCTACTACTTTATCACTTGTGTATCATATAACTTCTTCCTTTTTTTTCTTTTTAAATCAGAGAGAAAATCAATCAAGAAATGTAAAAACTACAAGTCTTGTAGCATAAGCTTTTCTGGGCCAGACCCTACTTCATCAGATACATGAAGCAGTCACCTAATGGGTAGGTATATATATCCTAGTACAGAGAGAAGGAAATTGATATCTACAGAGAGAAGAGTAGGGGGAGAGGCCCAGTGGTCAAGCAATGAAAGTGGGGGTGGGCAGTGTAATCACAATGCCATGCAGAGCGCAACTGATTACTCAATGCAACCCAATTTTACACAAACTTATGAAGAAAAGGCATGTTTTTTTTAAAAAAAACTGGAGTCTTACATAAAGACCTACTTTTCTGCAAGATTGCATCAGGCAATTTATTTCCAGTCAACAGAATCCATTTATATTTTGCTTATGTGTTTTTCAACAGAATAGAAGAATCTGTAAAAAAGTTACTGCATAACATTGCGCACTCACCTCTCAACCAGTTCATTAAGGTTAGATTTTAAAGCTGAGTGCAGTAAAAATGCTGCAAACAAACCCTTGAAAAAACTAATAAAATGACTGCCGTATTTAATGTTTTAGTAAGCATTTTAGTTCCTACTTCCAAGTGCCGTTCCTCTTTTCAAGATAGATTGATGGCATTTTCACCTGAATTCCCTCAGTAGATACGCCCTTAAAGCAACTCCACTTTCCAGGCACCACAGCAGAAAAAAGCATGATGTAGTAACATCATCTTAAAGTGATGTGTCTCTACCATACCATACTGAAAAGCCTGCAGTTGTCTGCAGCCAGATCCTACAATATAACTGTCTTTTTCTCCATTCTTTTGGTCATAAACATCTTTCTCCAGGAATTGCATCAGAAATTCTTAAAAATTCAAATTTGAAAATGTAAAGGTAAAACATAGATTGGCAGGGTCTCACCAAGTGCCCAGGGTATATCTTCTATAGGACCATTCATATGGGATAATAGCATATCACTTGCTGCCATTGATAGCCCTCGGGTGATACTATTCTGTGCATCCTGGAAGACGGTCATTGATCCTCACAACCTTAAATGAATGCTTGTCCTTCTTTAGAATCTGTAGCGAAGTCTAAAACAGGGTACAACACTAATGGGCTACCTAAAGTAAGTTAAAGAAACATAAAGTGTGATGCCACTTCTGTTCCATCCTCAATAAACATCAGCCATAATATTGAGAATCCATTCATTTGTCCATTATGCTTTTCTATAATAAACAAAACTAGGGTTTTCCTAATTCAGGAAGGTAAATGAAATTGGAAGCTGCTTAATTTGGTATTCCTGATGAAGCTATTGCCCTCTTACATGATTTTATAGTGTTCATGTGCTATGCCTATTTGTAATCTACTAGTGAGCCCACTAGTCACAAATGAGTCACACTCATTCTGATTTGTGTTCTGCATAATATTGTGGTGCATCTACTTTCTTGTGCAGTGCTTGACCTTTTGGCTTTGCTTTGGACACCTCCTTCTCTTTGTACCTAGGGTATATGCATACACATTTACCTACTGAGGTGACTATGTATTTGGTTTATGAAAACTTATGTCACAAAAACAATTGATAGGTACTAAGGTGCCAGTTAACTTTTTGACTATTAAATCATATCAGGTTGAGGAACTGCAGTCCTTATTTAGGAAAGCTAACCAAATTTGTCACATTATTATAGAAATGGCTAATATAGTATCTAGTTTCATTCATTTAATTTAATTCCAAATGATAGTATCTAGGAAACTGATTGTTTCACTGGATGAAGTGCTGGCTTTTAATCTGTTCTCATAAAAGATGCAATTTTGGTGTTCAATCCTTCAATGTTCCTGAAGACATAAGAGTTGGATCCAGCCTAAGTAAGTTACCCGAGATCAATATAAGCTACTTGAGATCAGTACAAAATTAATTGAGTACCGTTGATTTATCTGTTCTAAAGGGTCTGTATTCAAAAAAGATTTGCAATTATATTATTTATAATTATATTATTTATCCTCTAGGATAAATAATATTGGATTTATCCTCTAGGATAAATAATATTGGATGAAAATTCTCCAGTTTTAATTTTGGCTATGACACTAGTTTGGGAGTAACAATCTGGAACAGGGGTCTCCAACCTTGGCAACTTTAAGACTTGTGGACTTCAACTTGAATTGAGTTGAAGTCTACAAGTGTTAAAGTTGCCAAGGTTGGAGACCCCTAATCTGGAAGATATAAGGCTAGAGTAGACAAAAGTAGTCTATGTCATGCACTATTGGGGGAAAAAGATATACTGCAGACTCAATCTTTCTTTTCTTTTCATAGGTTTTTAGATTAAATGGCTCTATTTAATCATGGGTTATTTATTTTTTTATTTTTTTTATGCCACCTATCTCTCCTACAAAGGGACTTTGGGCGGCTTACAGGTTATTTTTATATTCTATAGGCTAAAATGATCATTTACATTCTGTACTTTTTAACAGGCATGAATCGGCATCCTCCAGGTCCTGATATTTCCACCTTTTATCCCTTATCTCCTGGCAGTGTTGGGCAGATAACCCCACCACTTGGCTGGTAAGAGCTTCCTGCTACTTCTGAGTCGCACGCGTGTATTTTGTGTTATGTACGTCCAATGCAAATTTATTGACTTGAGAAATTACTCATTTTAAAACAACTGTAAGGTTTTCATTATTAAATAACAAAACACCATTATTTATAAAAAGTAGGGAAATGTGGTTGGCTTTGCAGAGCAACCTATTGAGAGTAAATTGGACTCTAGAAACAGTATGATGTTCCTAAATGAAATCCACTGCACAGTTCACAGACTCTGGCTTGAACAGTTGGGAGCCCGATAATATGTGTTAGGTAAGATTGTTTATTTGGATTTATAAAATACACAAGCGGCACTGAATACATGCAGAGTGCCACATTACCACTAAATAACCACGATTCATATGTTCATTTTGCACTAATTTATCTTCAATGTAACAAATGTTTCAAATTTGTAAAATTCTTCAAGGCAGACTCTCCTTTATGAAGGAGGAATGCCCAATTTGATTCACTATATTAAATGTGTTCTTTGTTTAGTCTAAGCTGAAAAAAATGGCAATTGAGTGAATTGAATTTGCCTTTCGTGAAATTTCTTCCAAGGAGTCAATCAGGTGCAGTATTGCTTAGCAAGAGTGTATCTGACATAAACAAATAGGGGGAAAAAGAATTGTTGTGATCCAATTTTTTGTAATTTTTAGATAATATCGAGGATGCTAATGAGCTATTTCTATACCTCTTTTGAGAATTTATTTTGGGAATGATCCGTCATTTTGGCAAAGCAGGTACATTAGATAGAAAAACTCCATTTGTTACATGATATATTATTTCATGTCAAAAAATACCAAAAATATTTAAATAAACTTTTTTGATTAGAAGAAAATTAGGAGAGCCAAGAGTTTGATTGCCAGGCTTTTTTATATTACTGTGGCTGTTTTTACACTAAGGAAGGATTTTTTGGAGTGTGGGAATAGATTTGGTTCTAACTTTTAAATTTTAACAATTGTTTGCTTCTTTGTATGTACATTTTTTCAAAGATGAAGCTGAATTAAAAATACTGGTAATATGAATAGTATACCACACGTAATTCTCTTACATTTCTGCTTATTGCTGTACTGTACGATTGATATTTGAATTGTGTGTGCATAATTGTGTACATGTGCAATGGTCTAACCTACCGTGTATGCACAGAAGTTAATTTAAGTGTGAAGAGTGCCATGGTGAGAATAAGAAAGGACCAGCAGCTTTAAAATGCCAGTTTCTTAAATCTGTCAATCAATAGCTCTGCTTGAGTAGAATTGAGTGTACTCTTTCAAGGAAAATTCAATTATTCTCTCTGAAGTTGATACATAAGTGTGTTAACTTCTATTCAGAAGTTAATTCACAATGGGAAAAAAACCCAATGTAAACTATACATAAAAGATTCAAAATATTTGAAACATTCAAATTCAGCTATTCATGTATCTATTCAGAAGAACAGAAATTTATATTAGAAGTTTCTTTGTATTTTAAATTTCCTTTCAAGGTTTTTGTTTTGCATTCAAACTGTATGAACTTGGGCTGTGTACACACATTAGATCTGATTTCAAGAAGATGCTTCAGACCACATGTCTCCAACCTTGGTCCCTTTAAGACTTGTGGACTTCAACTCCCAGAGTCCCTCAGCCAGCAAAGCTGGCTGAGAAACTCTGGGAGTTGAAGTCCACAAGTCTTAAAGGGACCAAGTTTGGAGACCCCTGCTTTAGACAGTTTGTTGTATGCGAACAACACTTTCCAATGCTTCACAATGTGGGAAAAGACACAGTTGCTTAAAATATAACATATAGTTAATGCTTTTGTTAGAGTCCAAATATCCTAGGATTTTTTTAGAATGTCCCCTTACCAGAAATGAGGCAAAGCTATTGGTTCCTTCTGCCTGACTGCTCCAGTTTGGCTCCTCCTCCTTCTGCCATGGGAGTGACTAAACAATACAGGAAGGTATTTTCATATTTTATGAAAACTGGGATTCCCAGCTTGTTACTGTTTTAATAATCATAATATAGCAAGAATAAATCCTAGTTTATTTGTTCTTATGACGTGAAGAATAAGCTACTTAGTTGGTTATCTATTTATTGGTGTTTGGAAAAAGGCAGATTCACTTCTGTTACTTTATAATTGATGGGTTGCTTTCTTCTGTGACCTCAGGCAAGGTCAGCCTGTATATCCCATCTCAGGTGGATTCAGGCATCCCTACCCATCCTCACTTTCAGTCGACACTTCCATGTCAAGGTAGGTGTAGGTGGGGAATGACTGGCTGAGGAGTAAATGCTGGACATGGAGGGGAATTGGCTATACTGCTTCGTCCTGGTGACTGCCTTTGCTTGCTCTCTCTGCCCCATTAGCTAAATTGCATTTAAGTCTCTGTGTATGTATATAGACCACTGTGTATATACAGCTTGCTATTATCATTGGCTGATTAAAAGACATCAAATCTGTGATACAACAATCTTACTGAAGCCAAAGAGAGTATTAGTTTTGTCAGCACAAGTGTACATAATGATAATGACATAATGTTTACTTCGGATTCTCTATCCATTTTCTGAAGTATTCTATTTAAATATAGAATGCAAGATAGGAAATGCTTTTCCAGGCTCCAAACTATTTTACAATTAAGGAAAAAGAAGCTGTGTAGACATGGTTATATTGCTGTACGAATAAAGAACTTTAGTGCAAGCAGGCAGCACTAATTAGGTGTTGGTGGCGGCATCATTTTGTATCATTCTTATCTTTCTGTGGTATGAAAATATGGGATCTATTTGCTGTGCTTGGTGTACTCAAAGGTTGCTGTAATTTTCTATGTATCAATAAAATGCAACATACACATAAAAACAATTTAACACATTTGTTGGCTGGGTGTGTGGGATACATGTACTGTTTTCAATTTAATCACATTTTTTATTTCCTCCCATTTATAGTTGTGCCAAGCTCAATAAAACTTTTCTAATATGCTAGTTATCATCTTACATTTTTTTCTGTCAAATTTTTATATGAATTAATGCAACGGGTCACGTTGTCAACTAGTTTTTACTAGATAAGACTAAATAAATATCAGACTAATGCAAGGACACTATTTTCATGTTTAACAGTTAATACAGTTCAATGTAATTAACAGATTAACAGATTATTAGCTAAATCAGGGTTTCCCAACGTTGTATTCTGATATATTGGCTTTCAACACTAGTTGGTACTAATATACCCATCTTACTATTCTCTTTTGGGCTAGAGTGGTTCTCAACCTTTTCTTCACCATGGACCCCTTTAAATACCTTTTGTGGCCATGATCATGGCCATGGAGCCCCAAGGTTTAACTCAAGGTTTAAACAGGGGTGAAATCCAGCAGGTTGTGATAGGTCTGGAGAACCGGTAGCGGAAATTTGAGTAGTTCAAAGAGCTGGCAAATACCTCTGGCTGGCCCCAGAGTGTGTTGGGAATGGAGATTTTGCAATATCCTTCCCCCAGGAGTGAGGAGGAATGGGGATTTTGCAGTATTCTTCCCCTGGAGTGGGGTGGGAATGGAGGTTTTGCAGTATCTTTCCCCTGCCATGCCCACAGAACCAGTAGTAAACATTTTTAGATTTCACCACTGGTTTAAACGATAACATTCCTTCAAGTCTTTGCAGAATCCTTGTGATGTCCCGTCCCCCACTCCAGGTTGAGAACCACTGGTTAGACAATATTATGCACAGTGCAGAAAAAAAAGTAAGAACTAATAAGGTAAAGAAAGTAAAGGCATAATATAAGAAAAAAAATAGCTCACACTAGTTTGCACCAGCATTATTCGCTGTACTGTTTTCTGTACCTTTCTATCTTCTTCACAAAATAATCCTATTGTTCTTTAAATTTCTCATCATTCTCTTTCTAAAAATCTCATCAACCTCATCAAGTACTTTCTTTCATGCTGTCAATTCCTTTTTTATTCCGTCCTCCTTTAACAATGCTTCATTCTTTACAGAATCTTTTCTAGTTTTACCCAAAATTTAATATTCTTATTCTGTGCAGATTACGATCTTGGAACAGAGACTATTTTGCAAACCAACATACACTTGCCCACATTCTGGCAACTAGCAGTGTGTTGACATGCACAGGATGCGGTCTTTGTCAATATTAAAGTTGAAGTCTGGCACATCCGGACCCATATTTGATGGGAGAAACTAATCTTGGCCAAATAAAGAGACTAATTGATTGCCCGTCACTGCCACCGCCACGACCATCATGATGATCTTTAAAACATTGGGGCATTATTGATTTTATCTGTTCAATTTACACAGGTTCCCCAGCTTTTTATAACATTAGCAGAATGGTCTGCTGTTAAACTGGTAATAATTTGAATGACTTCACTATTACGAAGTACAGAAAATCCTGCTGGAATCGTGAAAATTTAATATTTTAATATTTAATATTTACTGGGATACTTTTTTTAAATAAAGAAGTGAAGAGATAGCATGAGGTAGGATCTATGCTGGAAATCCTTTTCAGTGTCATGTGTAAAATTGCCCCAAAGAGCCCTTGTGGTATGCAGTAGCTATTTTGCTTTAAGAGGCACACACCAGTGTGTAATGCTTTAAATGTCCAAGAAAAGAGAAAACCTGCATTTCATTACATATAGCATTGCAGTTCCAAGTTCCTGGCATTATATGTTCTTCTCATTACTTTGATTGGGTGCAACCATGCAAATCTGCACAAGAATGAATGTAAGAATTAATTGAGTGGCAGCTCTAAGTTCAACATTTCCATACATGTGTGTCGGAAATAATAACACTCTAATTTATTGTATATATATGGATTATGAACCTCTGCAGAGTGCAGATTTGGATCTTTTAGAGCTTACATAATTGTTTGATGAGACACACACACACACACACACACACTAGTGGGTAACTAGGAACATCTTCTTCTAAACTCTTCCAGTTTGTTTTCAACCACTACAGCATCCGCAATTTCATATTTGAACAGGACGTGCTTTTCCAATATGTTTATTTCTTCCTTCCTTCCAATTTTATTTAAAAGTATCTCAACTTTAGTTCAAAACTCCTTAAAACTGTTATTTAAAGCTTCATACATTGTGACAGGCAGTTGGCCAACTTCATGATCTTAAGGGCTCTGTTTCACAACTACCTGCATTGTAGGAATTCATGCTTTCCCCCTCACGCGGACTTATTTGCTTGGTGAGAGTTACACAGTAGACCTATATAAACACCACCAGGTATTTATTAAACAGGCTCATCACACTATTTGCTCTTGTCTGGGAGCAAGTTTTATGGATGGCAGACTCTTAAGCTCCTCCTCTTCCTCTAAGCCTCCTACCATGATGGCAGTAATGTTTGGTGATGCCTTCATCTCTTTGAGAGATCAGTTGGATTCTCTATGGTTTGACATTTAGCTAATATTTGCATTGGAGAAAATGTCCATAAAGTGTTTAAAGGTTTTAAAAAGCTTGCCCTGCTCAATTCCACCAAGGCTAAGAGAGGAGTAAACCTTCTCTTGTCAGCTCAGTTCCAACTGCAACAACTCAAGTTTCTCTTCGGTGTGGATGTCTTAAATTTTATTACCCATTCTTGCTATTGAAACATTTTCCAGTTGATACTCTGAAGTGTTTCATAAAAGCTCTACTACATGTTGGACCCTTTCCTTCTCTATGCATTAATATATCTACACTCATGTGGATAAGTATCTTATAAAAAAGATCCTTGTTTCATAAAGAATTAGCAATTGCAATAGACTTATAAACTGCTTCATAGTGCTTTTACAGCTCTCTCTAAGTGGTTTACAGAGTCAGCATATTGCTCCCAACAATCTGGGTCCTTATTTTTCTTGGAGGGATGGAAAGATGAGTCAAACTTGAGCCTGGTGAGATTTGAACGGCCAAATTGCAGTCAGCCGGCAGTCAGCAGAAGTAGCCTGCAGTACTGCACTCTAACCACTGAACCACCTCGGCTCCTCAATTAACTGTAAATGCAGTTCTTTGAATGCCATTGATGCATTCTCATAGCTTGTCCTGTTATTTGGTCTCAGGAACTTTCAGTACTGGATCTGTTGTGGTGTCTTTTTATTTATTTATATCCCACCTTTATTATTTTTATAAAAGAACAGGGTGAACACATCTAATACTCCTTCCTCCTCCTATTTTCTCCAAAATAACAATCCTATGAGGTGGGTTTCTTCTCCTGGTTTCTAGGCTAGTGCATTAACCACTACACCAAACCTGGCTTGGTAGGAACCATGCCAATGTCTGTGTACCCAGGGGTAGCATTCTCACCAAATAAGTCTGTAAACACAAGTGTATAATTTTTGTGTGAGCATTCATATATGACTACTCAAAGAACTATAATTATAGGTACATAACATAGCAGGTTATTTTGGAAAATGAGGCTTTGCTGTCCCATTAATAATGAGATAATTTTTCTTTCTCTCAGAAGCTTCCCACCTCTTCATGGCACTCAGAAGTGTGTGCATTCTCTATCTTTAACACCGATAGGCGCTGTCCCTGCATACATTTTATAATATATACCCTGTATATACTAATAATAGATAACATACAGGGCTGTGCTTCAAAAATTTTAGCAAGGGATTCTCTGCCTGGTTGCTGGGTGGGCATGGCCATGGTGGGTATGGCCTAGTTGGCCTCCTTCACCATGGAGGGGGGGGCATTTTTGCCCTCCCCGGGCTCCAGAGACTTTCTTCAAGCCTCTGGGAGGGCAAAAATGGCCTCCCCAGGCTCCAGAGGCCCTCTGGAGGCTGGACACGGGTCCGTTTTCGGCTTTCCCAAACTTCCGATAGGCCCATTTTTTGCCCTCAAGGGTCCACACACACCCTGCACTTACCTGCATCCAAAACAGGCCGCGTGGGGACTCCTGGGAGGGGTGGGGCAGGGCCAGCCAGGAGTGGGATTTGGAGGTTCTCTGAACTGCACAGAATCTTAGCTAGAGGTTCTCCCGAACCCCTGCAAACCCCCAGCAGCCCATCCCTGATAACTTACCAAAAGGCCGAAGTGCACATGTGTAGTCACTTAAAAGATCAGTTATAGAAGAAGCCAGATGGAAAAGAGACAATGTTCAATATTGAAGGATAATAGTAACAGGAGGATGAGTGGTGAGTGTATCATGTGCCTTAGGAGTGAATCACATATCATAAAGACAAGATAAATATGAATGAACAGATTGATCCTGGGATTTAGATTATACAATTAGAAAATTATAGCTTCTCGAGGAAATGCAATTTTTTCACTACCTTATTTTCTTCCTGCATGACCATTCCTCCTTTTTTTACCTGGTGGTGGGTAACTTTAATGTCATATTTATGTGAGAAAATATTTTTATGGGGCTAGGATGAAATTAGCATTATGTTCCCACTGTATGTGTTTTTGGAATTGTTGGAGGCATTGAATTTCTTTGCATATAATGCAAGGTATCTACTGCAGCATTTCTCCAGGATTAAAGGACAAAAATAATCCTGTTTATTCTGTCCTTATCTTAGCTGTCAAATATAGGCCTCCTAATATTTTTGCTGCTAGCCCAATATGAAATATTTCTTCCTAGGCTTTCCTTGTGATTCATATAATTGTTCAATGCTCTGCTAAAATTGCCATTATGAAAAAGACTTGCCCTTTTTCATCCTTTGTAGGTTTTCACATCATATGATCCCAGGTCCTCCAGGACCCCACACAACTGGAATCCCTCACCCTGCAATTGTAACACCTCAAGTCAAACAAGAACATCCACACACAGACAGTGACTTAATGCACATGTGAGTTGGACTTTTCCAAATCTTTTAACAATCCTTAATCTATGTTCTCTGGGAACCAAGTGGACATGGCACTAGTTGTGATGAAGGGCTTTTTCCCCTGCTTATCTGTAAAATAAAGTGTGGGATATGTGCTTAAGTTATGAACATAGCCTTGTATTTTCTGTACCTTTAGCAGACCTGGGCATTTTACAGCCCCTGGCCATAAATGGCCCTTTGGCTATCCCTGTCTGTCTCATGTGAGGTCAATAAAAAATTAGAAATCAAATCTAAAGTAAGTGTACTACATGTATACAATATAACTGCATTGCTTTTATTTTGAAGGCAGCTGCTACATTTTTTTTCCAATTTACATCTATGTTTGCATGTGTGCTGAGGCACCTTCCCAGCCCTATTGATTTGGCCATTCACAACATCCCAACTTCTCATGTAGCCCCTTGGGAAAATTACTCCTGACCTTGAATATTGAAGCTGTTTACACTGAGGTAACTCATTTAGTATCAAGTTAAATGAAAACCTTCCTGGTGTTCTGATTTTAATATGATCCAACCTAGATGTGCATTGTGAAATGGATTATGGATTATCAAAACTTATCTATCTCACATTAACATGGAGAAATAAAAATATTTGAATAACTGCAAATATGGTTCCTTCGGATGGAGGCGATACTTGTAGAATCTCTCTCTGATTTTATATTCTCAGTTCTAAGAAAGGTGTACAGTTTAAACATATCATATGTCAAGGAAAAATAGGCATTTTATTAAAAAAGCACAATTAAATACAAATTATATATATATATATATTAAAAAATTAAATGTTGTAGATTAACACAGATATGGGACATATTCATAAAACTGCCAAATAAGACCAAAATTAGATTTCTTTTGACTTGGTCATAGATAGAGATAACACATCTTTTAAGTGACAATAATCCCCAGAGTTAGCCTTATATGTATTTTGGACACTTGAACTTTGTTTTTCAGCCTCTCTATTTTATGAAAAAGATATATGGATATTATTTTTCTAAAGGAGGTAGCTTCTTACTGTTCCTTCTTCAGATTTTTCAGAAACACATTTTATACAATTTAAATAGGTTGGATGGAAGCAGTCTCATTTATCTTTAAACAGAGGTGGGCATCACATATTGTAACAACTGGTTCGCCCAGAACATGAAAATGTGGGAGTGAGAGTGTACGTGAGCGCGCACGCTTGCTTTGCTCACGAGCCTTCCGCACATGCACACGGCAGCAAACACACAATGATTATAAGGGACAGGATAGCTCCGGGGTGAATGGGTGGGCCCAGCCACTGGGTAGAACTAATGGTTCGCCCAAATCGGTCCAAGCCAGTAGAAGCCCACCTCTGTCTTTAAAATATTGGATTTTGTTCTAATTCTCATATTACAGGAAATTCTACTCTCCAACACTTCTGACTATTGATCCTTGCATTGCTAATTATTAGTATATCCACAAGTTGCTTTAAACAGCCAAGTACTGCTATAAATGTGCATATTGTATAGCCATAGAAATTCAAATACATCTGGAAATATTTGTGTGTGCTACTGTTAAAGGGCTCTAAGACTTCTTAACAAATAGCAAAGGGAAATACTTCTAGATCAGCGGTCTTCAACCTTGGCAACTTTAAGCCTGGCGGACTTCAACTCCCAGAATTCTCCAGCCAGCGGAGCTTAAAGTTGCCAAGGTTGGAGATCCCTGATCTAGATAGAAATGAGAGATTATTTTTTTGCTTTCTTCTTTCTGTTTCTTCATGCCTGAACACTGAAATAACCTAGGGAATATTGCCCTGTAGAAATGAGGGGGATATCTGTTGATCACCTGAAATGCAGTATAAAATAAATATCCCTTAAAGATGAGCATGGTATCAATTGTACTCTTCCATATGTTCTCTTTCCTCCTGTTACCTTTAGGAAGCCTCAGCATGAACAGAGGAAAGAACAAGAGCCCAAAAGACCTCACATTAAGAAACCTCTGAACGCTTTCATGTTATACATGAAAGAGATGAGAGCGAATGTTGTAGCAGAATGTACTCTGAAAGAAAGTGCAGCCATCAACCAGATTCTCGGCAGAAGGGTATGAAGAAATGTGTTTTTGCATATCTGCATATTGTGTGTTCAGTCTATAGTATTTAACTCACCATGTTCCATTAGCCTCAGGTTTGCCTCCTCCAGAGTTGTTGGGATGAGATTCAGTTTCAATTATTCTGATTGTTGCATTAGACCCCACCTAGGAGTTCTCCCCCTTATTTATTCTCAAATTGACTACAGCTTAGTCCTTGACTTACGACCACAATTAAGCTCCAAAATTTCCATTGCTAAGCAAGGCAGTGAGTTGGGCCTCATTTTCTAAACTTTTTCTTTTTTTTGCCATTGTTGCTAAATAGAATAGAATAGAATAGAGTAGAATAGAATTTTATTGGCCAAGTGTGATTGGACACACAAGGAATTTGTTTTGGTGCATATGCTCTCAGTGTACATAAAAGGGAAAAAAAATACCTTCATCAAAGGTACAACATTTACAACACAAATGATGGTCATAGGTTGCAATTTAACCCTTAATGATAGCAACAAAAAGTTACAGACATACAGTCATAAGTGGAAAGAGATTGGTGATGGAAACGATGAGAAGATTAATAGTAGTGTAGATTTAGGAAATAGTTTGACAGTGTTGAGGGAATTATTTGTTTAGCAGAGTGATGGCCTTCGGGAAAAAACTGTTCTTGTGTCTAGTTGTTCTGGTGTTCAATGCTCTATAGCATCGTTTTGAGGGTAGGAGTTGATTTCCTCCATTGACTTTGCTTATTGGAAGCCAGAAATGAAGGTTACAAATGGTGATCACCTGAGCCAATGTGCTACTCAGTGTGCTACCCAGGATCGGCCGATCCGGTAGCAATGGTGGCAGGTGGTTCGGAGAACCGGTAGCAAAAATCCCTGCCCCCCTCCCCCTGCCCATGCCCAGCTGAGCCGTGCGATCGTCAGAGCCTTTTTTTTTTTTACTTTAAAAGCATTTTTTTACAAGTTCATCTGCCGAAGAGGTTGTAAAAAATGCTTTTAAAATAATAATAAAAAAAGGCTCTGATGATCAGGCAACTCAGCTGGGATTGTCAGAGCCTTTTTTTAACCTTTTAAAAGCATTTAAAAGGTAAAAAAGCTGAAGCCTGCTAGGCAAAAAATTGGGAGGGGTTCGTTTTTGAGTGAGAGAGAGCGCAAAAGAAAGACAGACAGAAAGAAAAAAAGACAGTGCAACTCTCATAAATATAGATATAAGATAAAATGGGTAGGGTAGGGTAGGGTAGGGTAGGGTAGGGTTGGATAGGATAGGATAGGATAGGATAGGATAGGATAGGATAGGATAGGATAATAAAATAAGATAGATAAGAGGTAAGGCAAAGCAAGGCAAGACAAGATAACCCTTATTGTCATCTTTTTTCTGTGAACACACTGACACACTATCTTAAGTATGAAAAGGGATCATAGGTCACTTTTTTCATGGCTATTGTAACTTTGAATGGTCACTAAATGAATGGTTGTAAGTCGTGGACTACCTGTATGCTGTTATAATTTAGAAGAAGTGATCAGATAATTTAAAATAAACCCAAAAAGTCATTGTCATCTATGATTATATTCCCCTCCAAGGCTGCCATATGTATTTAATTTCTCTCAATTCCCATACTCTTTGTTTTCGCTTCTACAACCAGGAGTCATCTGGGAAAAGGAACTCTTGCCAGATTTCTTTGCTTGCAAGAGTTTGATGGTTTCATGAAATAAAGTCAATAGCAAACGGCATCTCAGTCCCTCTGTGGTGTAAAGTTGTTGGAACAGATAGCTAGATTTGTGTTGTATAATAAATTAAATAGCTTATTTTCAAAACAGGCCTGAAAACCTGTATTTCACAATGAGTTTAGGCTGCCTTTTCTTGTGGGAAGTGATGTATAGTAGGCAATTTTGAACATCAACACCACATGCTTAATTTTCTGCTTTACACAGCTTTTTCAGGGAGAGGAAATAGTTCTAATCAATCTCAATATTAAAATATTATTACAATAAATTTTTATAAAAATACATGTGTACCAAAAATAGCCGAAATGTGTTTTTTTAAAAGTTGTGACTCTTACACTTTTTACTTCCTTCAGATCTTGATTGGTGCTTGCCAGGCACATAAACCCTTAGCTTATAAAATTAATCTTGGCGTCAGAGTGATTAGGAGCCTCTGTGTTATGAATACTATAATATTTATTGCTTGGTCCCATCAAAGCATGTGTTATGTGTTTGATTATTATGTTACCTAAACATGTCATATGATTAGAAATTCTTAAGCTCTTCTCTATATTTTGATAATTTTCTTCATTACTTACGATACCTTTTGTTTCCCAGGATAATTCCTATATCCTCTATAATATATGGCAGGGATGTCAAACTCAAAGCCTGGGGGCTGAATCTGGCCCGCGGGAAGCTTAGATCTGGCCCATGGGGCTACCCTGGAAATAGTGAAAACAGAGCTCATGAGGACCGCACATGGCTCTCCTGAACTCCGTTTTTACTGGCAGAGGGTTGCAGGAGGCCGTCCCAGCCAAAAACAGAGCTCATGAGGACCGCACATGGCACCCCCGAGCTCTGTTTTTGCTGGCAGAGGGTTGCAGGAGGCCATCCCAGCCGATAACAGAGTTCGGGAACCCGTTTTTGCTGGCAGAGCACTCGGGCTACCACAGGCACCCCCCCCGACACAAGTTGCATCATGCTGGCCACGCCCACCCTGGCCACCCCCCACCCCTGGAGGTCAAACACAACCCTGATGCGGCTCTCAATGAAATCGAGTTTGACACCCCTGGTATAGGGTATTGGTTTATAGGTTAATATTTATAAAGCCTCAAGATAAACTAAGAGTGGGCTTTTTCTGGATGGGCTTTGGGGTTATGAATCTAGGTGTTATTCTTTGATTTGAGGTAGTCAACAGTGCTGATGGCTTAATGGGTAATATGCCACAAGGATATTTTCCAATTCTTTTTTCAACATGTGCTCTGCCTCCTTAAGATTCCACATATTTTCAGCAGGTGGCTGGACTTGTCTCAGTTAGATAGCATCGGGCTTAGTTAATATTTTGTTGGAGTGCTATAGGGAATTTTTCCAGTAAGTTATACTGGATTTTTTTTTTAATGACCTGGTAGAACAGAAAAAAAGCCATTTCAGCATTATTGTCAAGAAAACTATTCAGAATTGAATTCTACTGGAAGGAGACTTAAAAATTAGTTTTACATATTGTCCCCATTTTATGCCTACCATGTTCTGTTTTTTTTATGCCAACATTTTAGCAAGTATCAAAAGTGAAACATTTTAAACATACAAGGAAGCATCTTAAAGATTTCTCATTCAGGCTACTTCTACAAAAATTATGGCCTTATCAATGGCCTGCGTACTGACACTACCTTTTGAATACCTGGCTATCCCAGACAAGTCTTGTCTTTATAGTTATTTATATCTGAATTCAGTTGGCTCTGAACATCTACAAATTCATGTAGGATTTGGCTACTGGCATAATAGTGCAAATATCATTTTTCTAATATTTGCACCAATCTGTTAATAGCATAGTTTGTATATAGTAGCAGACGGCAAACAACTGAAATTGTGTTGTAGTGAAAGGAGAAATAGCATTGTGGGACTCTAGCCAAAGCTTTAGTGAGAAGCCTTTCTTTAGGGTTATTTCAGAAAAGAATAGGACAGGGTGTTTTGTTTTGTTTTAAAGGATTGAAATTCTGCTGTCTTAAAAGCTCATTCCATCTCTAAATAATATATTTCAAACTAACTGATTACACTATAAATTCAGTTGTACACATGTTTAGTGTTGCCCATTAGAGAACAGTAAAGAACTGATTAAAAAAGCTTAGTTGATGCTAATTTTTTAAATTTAAGTATTATAATGTTACACATATCCCTGCTTTGCTTTATCAAAGCTTTATAAGCATTGAAGCTGGCTTTCTCACAATAAAACAAAATGCAAAATACAAAATAAAATCAATAACCTCAAAATGTTGGGTTGCAACAGCCAAGTTTTATGTGGCCTAAAATGTGACTGAATAGCAGATACTTCAGAATATTATGATTTGGTTATGTGTCTAAAAGATAAGATTTCTCCCAACCCCCCCAAACTTCCATTACTAATATTTTTAAACAGCTCTCCTTCCTTGGTAATGCAGTGTGTCTTTGGCACTTCATATCTCTTCTTGGCTCCCTCCCATATTTCCTGCTGCCTAGCTCTTGGAAACTGCAGGCTTCTACCCTAATTTCCTGCTGTGAAACAGCTGATGGGCAGCTGCAGCGATTGGATCAGGCTGCTGCTTGAAGGGCGAAGGCTGCTGTGGTTCAGGGAAGGTTGTGTATATGTGCAATAGAAGAGCAGTTCACTTGTTCTAAAAAAAATGCCTCAGGTTTAGTATTTTTGGAATGTTAAACTACAGGGTTTGGTTTTTAAACAATGTAAGTACTAAGCTCAACAATAAGAAGTGGTGCTTTAAAGGGCCTTCATTAGGAACTAGGAAGATAACAGCCTGTAGCTGAAATATCCACATGATGGGAAAAATGACCAAAAACACCCCAAGGTGGAAGATTTTGATTAGCCTTCTAAAGAACATTCTGTTGTTGCAAAGCTGTTGCTCAGAAATCATTCAGTGAATGCTTCAGGATTGCATGGTTATAAAAAGCAGACTAATACATTTTAATTTTTGATTACTATTACTGATTCTTAAATGCATCTCTTCAAGATTTCATTGCTACGACTAATTAATCTGTGAAAAGCAGTTAGAAAAAGGTCTTCCTCTCCATTCAGTTAATTCCTATGGCACCATCTCCATGATCCTAAATATTGCAATTGCCTTTATTAGATTGATATAGTTGCTCATTTCATGACTCTGTGTGGCATAGAACATATAAACAAAACAATGTAGAGATTAAAAACAATATAAATATTACAAACATTTAAAATATACAAAACTACAAGGCATGAAAAAAAAAAAATATTAACCACGCTAGTAGAGCCATCTTAAAAATGTCTTCTGTTCTCTGGGATCCTTGAGGGACTTCTGGAACATTAAAAGATAGGAACAAACCTGAGTTGGAGAGAATGTTCCAGATGGTGGGCACCACAACAGAAAAGGCTCGCCTTCTGGGACCCATCACCCTAGCAGATGGTAGCAACAACTTACCTTCTTTGCCAGATCTCATGGGATGGACTGTGATATAATTGGGAAAGATGGTTGCTAAGATAATAACCCAGTCCTATGCCATGAAGGGCTTTAAACCAGCACCTTGAATTGGAGGTGGAAGCAAACTGGCAGCCAATGCAACTCACAGAGCGGAAGTTCTGAGAACACACATAATTGCCCATGTTGCTGCATTCTGCACCAGTTGAGACTTCCACATCCTCTTCAAGGGCAGCCCCATATTAAACATATTACAGTAGTCCAATCTGGAAGTGACTTAAGGTCGGTGGGCAGAGCTTCCCAATCCAGGAATGGGTGTGACTGACATACGACATGAAGTTATGCAAAAGCCTTCCCAGACATGAGTGTTGCCTACTCTTCAAGCAAGAATCTAAGTCCAGAAGGTCCCCCAGAGTGTGCACCATATCAGTCTGGAGCAGTATGACCCCCATCCAAAGGTGACATAGTCCTTGAAACAACAGGCCCCCAAATCTAAAGCTGCTCAATTTTGCCAGGATTCAACTGAAGCCCGTTGTTCCCGTCCAGACCTCACAGCCTCCAGGCACTGAGATAAGATATTCATGGCATTGCTTAATTCATCAGCGGAAGAGATATATAATTGGGTATCATCATCTTCATTCATTGTCACGTGAAAGCCATATTTATTCAGAGTTTCCACCAGACACACTGCCTGGCCTTTGCTCTTCTGTGTTTTATAGTTTTGTTTTGGATTTGTTTCTGTGGCTTCAGACTATCATTCCTTAGCTGTCTCTCTTGTTGCAATACCATCTGCTGCCCCTCCACCCCAAATGTAGTCAGATCTGTTTCAATATTTAACTCCATGCATTCCAGCTGTCCCTGTCATACTGAATATTCACACTCTCAGGTCAAGAAATAGAGACGCATGCAAATGATGAGTTATTATTATATTAACCCTAAACAATTTTTGCAGAACCTGCCCTGCTGATTATTGGCAAATACTGCTGCAAAATTTTGGCTGCCTGATCAAAAGTCATCCGATTATAGGAAAGTCAGGAGGAGCAGGAAAACATACATGCTCTCCCTCTGTTCTCGTGTTTTCTCAAAGTCCTTCCACACAAAATGTCAAAAATTACATATTTAAAAACTCATCCGCCTGACATCAGTTGTGCACATTGTGCAAGTTTTTTATATTGCTATTGGTAACATGCAAGCATTCTGGATTGTCCCAAAGGTGCTTTTTCAGGAGGCAACTGGACTTCCTTGTTTTTTCTTTTGAAGAAGGGTCGTTGAAGCACTTGGGGGTTTATCTGTGCCCTCAGGGTCACCTGAGTAGTGCTCCTGGTTCCTGTAGTCTTCAAGGACCCTCTAAAAGGATGCAGATTGCTAGCTGTCTGCAGGTAATATAAATCCTTCCATTCCCCACTATCCTGTCAGAGATGAAGAAGCTTCTTAGATGAGAAGTGAAACGTCTTCAAAAGAAAAACCAAGAAAGTCCCGTTGCCTCCTGAAAAAGCATCTTTGGGACAACTGTGACCTGGATGACTGAGAATCTCTACAGATCCTGAAGTTGTATTTTTCCATGCACCGGAATAAATTGGAATTCATATCTAGAGATGTCTGCACCTGTAGCTTATTCTTTTTTTTCCCCCACTTCACTTGCAGTGGCATGCCTTGTCGCGTGAAGAGCAGGCAAAATATTACGAACTCGCTCGGAAAGAAAGGCAGCTACACATGCAACTGTATCCTGGCTGGTCTGCAAGAGACAACTACGTAAGCTTTGTATTTATATTGTCTTGATTTTGCTGTAAGGAAGACACAGCAGTCTGAATGTGCACATGGAACAAAAGCAGAGGTGGGTTTCAGCAGGTTCTGACCAGTTTTGGAGAACCGGTAGTGGAAATTTTGAGTAGCTCGGAGAACCAGTAGTAAAAATTCTGACTGGCCTCGCCCCCATCCATTCTCTGCATCCCAAGTCCCAGCTGATCAGGAGGAAATGGGGATTTTGCAGTATCCTTCCCCTGAAGTGGAATGGGAATGGAGATTTTACAGTATCTTTCCCCTGCCATGCCCACCAAGCCACACCCACAGAAACTGGTAGTAAAAAAAAATTGAAACCCACTATTGAACAAAAGGTCATTGCATTGGCAATTTGTTCAGTTTGAGTGCCATACATTTTTTTTCTTCTCTCTTTTTAGGATCATTTTTACATGTACAAATGGATTCAAAATGTTCTTTTTTGGTTGGTTTTTTTGGCCCAGCTTTATGCCTATCCGAAAAATACATCAGAATGGCAATTCAGTATTGTTGTTGTTAGTTGCAAAGTCATGTCTGACCGATCGCAACCCCATGGACAACGTTCCTCCAGGCCTTCCTATTCTCTACCATCCTCTGGAGTCCATTTAACCTCACGCCTACTGCTTCAGTGACTCCATCCAGCCACCT